>NC_047570.1:12402500-12702500 GCF_011004845.1 Esox lucius | reverse complement strand
GAAGAACCAAGCCGTCAGGACATCTATCTCCTTCAGGGTTGTAATCCCAGATCTAATGAGAGCACCCTTCACCTCGGCCAGTACAAAGGAACCCAACCATGTCCACTTTCCCTTCAACTCTTTTTCTAACGCTAAGTTCCGCTGGCAAATAACGTCATTTTCAATAACCAGAATATTCTGCTCTAATATTCTGTAATTACAGTACTGATTCCTGTTGTGCCATCTGCAGAATAATGCTGACAGAATACTCCAACTTATCTCCCCGCCCACCAATGCTTCAGGTTCTCAAAATTAGATGTCCTACTCTTCCAACTGTCCCAAAAAGCCCACACAAAAAGACACATGATAGACTAACTTAGCATTAAAGCACCAGTAAGTCCTTGGATGAAGTAGAACTGACATGCTATTCTCCACTTCTCCACATCTCTTATATCCCATCTGCCCGCGATCAAATCGTTTCAAACTACCGGTGGTAGCATAAACCCTGTGAGCTTCCCCTAGTTCTTAACTTGATACAGAATGTCTAATATGTTTTTTTGGTGTGTCTAAACACATGAACACCGCCACCTACAAGCAGTAACCTCTTTTAACAACGGATCTTTACGCCCAAATAACAACTCTCACATCGGACTAGCAAATGAACCAGAACAAGGGAGATCACGAATCACATTACTGTCAGATATGAATGGTTGCACATTACAAATGGTAATCTTTGAGCCACAGCGAACAGTGGTGTAATTTGTAGAAATTCATTATTAAGAATCACACCTGTTTCAACCAGCCGGTGGACTTCTCTTTTACAAACACAACCACTGATCTATTCATACCTGACGCAGCAGGAAGACGTTCATTGCCAACCTGTTCACCCACAGTGGGGAGAACCTCTTCCACAGTAACACTTGGATCAGGCACATGCCTCAAACTGTGGCGGAGAGACAGGGACTGCTTCTCCCCGTGAGACAAGATCCCTACTACCAAACAGCCACATACAAAGAAAGGCAGTCAATGTAACCAAATGACTACTAACTACTATTACAAACTACATCATACAAGAGAGAGATATCCAAGAAAGAAGTAACAAGGGAGGGAAAACACAACAGAAAAGCTCTCACCACACCAACCACAGCACCCTCACACCCAAACTCCCAGCATGCACAGAGACAAAGAGAGAGTAATTACATCTCCCCAGGGGACCTAGCTAATGAAAAACACATGACGTTCTTTACTTCACACATTCGTTTCAATTGCTGCTGTATGTGATACATTTTCCTATCAGCTCTCAGGTACATGGCTGGCCAACACCTTTTTCTACTGCTCTCTGTCTGTTTGGCTATTTCCCTTGGGTGTCTGGAACCAGAGCCTTTCAGTTGTCTGCCCAATGTAGCGCAGAACCCCGCAATGTGACATCTCCATTAACCAACCCTCCCGAACCCCCCCCCCCCACACACACACCCCAAACCTCTGACAAAAAGGATCAGGAGGACTGCTCCCCCTTGTCCACACACCACAACAAAGGAGTCCTAACAGAAATACAACCCCATAATTTACAAGATGTAAACTCCATCTGAAACCATTAATCAAACACATACTGCAACCCGTAATCATGTCATGAGCAGCTAGGATTAGCACAGATGCCTCGGGACAGTTTTTCCAAAATTATCTACCTGGATTTCATCTCTCAGATAGGTCAGAACAGACGTCCCCATTCAAGTCAATGACCCGTCTGAATGCTTAGATCTTTGTTGTATGCATTTAATCTGAAAGACAAAAGGTAGATAACTTTCATTTGTCTCAATGAATCTATCCTAAGTCATAGGAAGTCCAGGTGGATAGTGCTTGAAAAAACATATCTAGGAGACACATATCTTGCAATTCAGTACGTAAAGAAACAGAACACCATTATTTTTTATAATACATAGCTTCTCGTGAAACTCAAGGAGGTCTGTCACGGACAAATCCAACTGAGAGTAAAAACAAAGGTAAAAACACATGTAGACATGGTAAGCACATTACATCCCACAGCAGTTAGTCTGTGACTGTTTAGAGCAGGGTGGCCATGTGACAAACTGCTCAGTGGGTGGGTAAATTGGCCACTGATTAAACACCTTTGCTTTGCTTGCTGGTTGATCTGGGCACAGAGAAGAAAGCCATTCCCTCCCACACACCTACAGAAGGTTACCACTCAGCCCGTGTGCCATCGTCTCCTCGTCTCATCACGGCCTCGGCAGAGGGGATTTGGGACTAGAGTCAGATCTCCAACCAAACCGACGGTTGGACAGGGCAGCCCTAACAAACCTAAAGCAGGTACTACAAGGGCCCCCGTGCTGTACTCACGTATACACAGGTTACCCTGACCCCTCTGGGGCAGGCAGAAGGCGTTCCTGAATATACAGAGAGTGAGCAGAGAGCGTGGAAGAACCGAAAGCAAGTGAGAGAAAGAACAGAGAGGGAGAAATAGGGCATGCCGGGCATTCATTATAGAAAGAAATTCAAATTGACGTACATATTTAAAAAATTGCTGAAATGCATGAAATGCTTTGTTGAATCAACAACCTCTCACGGAAGTGACATGTGGGGTACACTTACAAAACAATTTCTCACTCACTGAGACAAGCACCCCATTGAAATCCTGAATGCAGATTTATATAATGTTCTCCTAAAGTCCAGAGTAAAAATACAAAGAATGTATGCATTGCTGAATTAAGCAAATACCCACTGATTACAAAAACTCAAAGAACAACTGAGTTTTAGAAACTAAATTACAAACCCCCTCTTATGATTACTAAGCCATGCAATAATAGCAAGAGTTGAGCAGAGTCCCTTCTTCCACCTGATCTTGGGCTTACTTTACACACCTGTTCCACTAATTAAATTCCCAAGACCACAACATCCAATCAATCAGAATAAACCAAATTACAGTATTGTTAAAACAAAGCTACATAACCTATTGGGAAACACTAGCATAAGCAGAATTCAAAATGCTGTGCTTTCTGGCCCTAAATTGATGGTACAACATGGCTTGTTGATCTGCAGTACACTAAATTGCTGCCGGCCATGAACTTATAACAAACCTGTTATTTGTAGTGTGCAGTGCATCCTACTGAACAGTATGTTATGTGCGTTTTTGCCCAGTTATTTTCCTGGACCTTTAATTATTAATACTATACAGTGTGGCGTAAACGCACCCTCTCCCGTATCAGCGTCAGTCCAACACCCCAGAGAGAAATTTGAAAACACTCATTGTTTTATTTTAAAGGGAACATATTTCCCTCTAAGTTTTCACTTTAGATATCTTTTCACCGCATCTTTTTTGTCAATAAGTAGCTTACGAGCAAGGCCGGTTCTAAGCATAAGCAAGATAAGCAGTCTCTTAGGGCCCCGGACCGCTAGGGGCCTCTGAACGCTAGGGAGCCCCGGACCGATAGGGGAAGAGGGGGCTCCAAATCAAATTTTGCTTAGGGACCCAAAAAGGTTAGAGCTGGCACTGCGAAACTTGGGGGCAGGGGGATTCCTTCGAAAAATTACAATTCTTAATCTGGCTTGATTGAAAGAAGTTAATACTAGAAAGAATGCCAGCAATTCAAGTATATCATAGTGTAAAAAGGCATTATGACTGAGTGTAGTCTGGCCCTGAAGTTTGAAGGTTAGTGGAAAGGCACTGGATGGACAAACCACCTTTGCTGTCTTGACAGGTTATTCTCCCTAGTATCTATTCAGCAATACACTATATGCCGAGGGTCAGTTGGTTCTTGTGTAATTTCTCATATTTTATCTGGTTGGATCTTGGGTATTTTCCCTCTAAATCTTCTCTCTCTCACACACAAACAGTCACACACACTAACTCAACTAACTCTATCACTCACTCAAGGACCGTAGCCCAAGGACCATGCCTCAGGACTACGTAGCCTGATGACTCCTAGTTGTCCTTGTCCAAAGGCTACCTGGTCATGTTGCTAAAGTAGATTCTGCCTGACAACTTCTGCTGTTGCTACAAACAGCCCTACTGGTTGAGTTGCTATTTTTGGCTCAACGTCTTGAAAATCTAAACTATTAAAATTGAACTGACATTTGCAATTTCTCCAGAGGATCTGAAATTTTGCACACTATAACCATCGTAATTATTTTGAAAGCTTTGTTATTAAACCCCAAATTAAATTTACATTTCCGCCTGAGTGACCCAAGAAAAAATGCAGATAGTGTGACCAAATGCAGATATTGTTCATGCAGATATTTCACAAAATAGAACCAACATCACCTCACAATCATAGAACTTGAGTTCGACTGTTTTAACCCTTAAGGATAACATGCATGTTACCTCAAAGATTCCCTCCACAAATTGACCCCAGAAGCTAGCAGCAGTAGTGTACTCACACCAAGCTAGCAGCAGTAGTGTACTAACACCAAGGTAGCAGTAGTAGCGTACTCAAACAAAGTGAGCAGCAGTTGCAATTACAATAGATAATTTTTTTAAAGAAGCCACTTCACTTTTTGAGTGAAGTGGCTGGCATACACGGAGCCGGCCAAGAAGTGCAAATGTCTCTTACTGAGCGAGTGACTGAGTGACTGACTGACTGACTACCCCTTGTTATATAGCGTAGTGTTATATATACATATTATAACCACAAATAAAACTGTTCTTGGTTGTATTGCAACAATTTCTGGTGGGTTTTCGAAGTACGCATCCGTGCATGATATTTGGGGTACTATTGGCTAGGGAAAAAAAACCTGGGCAGTAAAAGAGTAGGGGTTTCCAAGATTCTCTCGTCTTTTTCACTTGATGAAAAGGTCAGTTATCTGTCACCTACATGTGAGGAGAACAAGTACTTGATACACTGCCGATTTTGCAGGTTTTCCCTACATACAGGGCATGTAGAGGTCTGTAATTTTTATCATAGGTACTCTTCAAACTAAAACAAAAATCCAGAAAATCACATTGTATGATTTCTTTTAATAATTAATATAAGTATTTGATCACCTACCAACCAGTAAGAATTCCGGCTCTCACAGAGCTGTGTAAGGACATCAGGGATAAAATTGTAGACCTGCACAAGGCTGGGATGGGCTACAGGACAATAGGCAAGCAGCTTGGTATGAAGGCAACAACTGTTGGCGCAATTATTAGAAAATGGAAGAAGTTCAAGATGACGGTCAATCTCCCTCGGTCTGGGCCTCCATGCAAGATCTCACCTCGTGGGGCATCAATGATCATGAGGAAGGTGAGGTATCAGCCCAGAACTACAACGCAGGACCTGGTCAATGACCTGAAGAGAGCTGGGACCACAGTCTCAAAGAAAACCATTAGTAACACACTACACCGTCATGGATTAAAATCCTGGAGTGCACGCAAGTTCCTCCTGCTCAAGCCAGCGCATGTCCAGGCCCGTCTGAAGTTTGCCAATGACCATCTGGATGATCCAGAGGAGGAATGGGAGAAGGTCATGTGGTCTGATGAGACAAAAATAGAGCTTTTTGGTCTAAACTCCACTCGCTGTGTTTGGAGGAAGAAGAAGGATGAGTACAACCCCAAGAAAACCAGCCCAACCGTGAAGCATGGAGGTGGAAACATCCTTCTTTGGGGATGCTTTTCTGCAAAGAGGACAGGACGACTGCACTGTATTGAGGGGAGGATGGATGGGGCCATGTATCGCGAGATTCCCTCAGTAAGAGCATTGAAGATGGGTCGTGGCTGGGTCTTCCAGCATGACAACGACCCGAAACACACAGCCAGGGCAACTAAAGAGTGGCTCCGTAAGAAGCATCTCAAGGTCCTGGAGTGGCCTAGCCAGTCTCCAGACCTGAACCCAATAGAAAATCTTTGGAGGGAGCTGAAAGTCTGTATTGCCCAGCGACAACCCTGAAACCTGAAGGATCTGGAGAAGGTCTGTATGGAGGAGTGGGCCAAAATCCCTGCTGCAGTGTGTGCAAACCTGGTCAAGAACTACAGGAAACATGTGATCTCTGTAATTGCAAACAAAGGTTTCTGTACCAAATATTAAGTTCTGCTTTTCTGATGTATCAAATATTTATGTCATGCAATAAAATGCAAATTAATTACTTAAATCATACAATGTGATTTTCTGGATTTTTGTTTTAGATTCCGTCACTCACATTTGAAGAGTACCTATGCTAACAATTACAGACTTCTACATGCTTTGTAATTGGGAAAACCTGCAAAATCGGCAGTGTATCAAATACTTGTTCTCCCCACTGTATATTGATAGTTATTGTATCATTGTCATTCACGAATGAAAGAAAAACAAATATTTTTGTGCCATGAAATAGCTTTGGCAGTGTTAAGTTCATGTTCAGTCTCGCTAGAAATTGCCTTATGACTATTCCAAGTAGTAATTTAGAGACTAGTAAGCCCATTACTGGCTAATAAGCTGGTAAAACGGCCAGTGGCAAAAAACGATACTTTTCATAGATGCTATTTGTGGTGGATGTAAACATAATAAGAATTGTTAATCAGTTTAACACAATGCATAATGGTCTCTAGCAAAATATTCAAAACTTGGCATGATGTTAATGATCTAATGTCGAGATGCTATACCAACACTGAGTAAACATATAGCACTGTGGTGTAGGGGTTAAAGACAAAGCCACTCCTATTGGAGACCTGGGTTTGAATCCAGTGAGGGCAACAACATTTATCACTTTTAATTTTGAGCCGGCTGGACTAGGCTTGCCTGGTTCCTTTTCTGGTTTGTTAAAATTGTAGAATCAAGCAATGTAACTTGATGGCAGTGGCAAAAAGCGATTTAATTTCAATAAACACAATGAAAACAGACACTTCTGTAATACTTTTTAACAAAAGAAAACAAGGCAGATATATTCACTCATGTACTCAGAGGGGACTCAGGGGGGCCTTGGAGTCAAACAGGTTGAGAACCACTGATAAAGCACAGCACTCTAAATGTAAAATCGTATGTACACAAAAGGAATAGAGTGAAATAATAAGAACAGAATCAGAGTGAGATAGCAAATAAAGAGACAGAGAGAGGAAGATCAGAGTGAAAGACAGAGACAAAGAACAGAGTAAAAGAGAGTGAAAAATAACAGAGGGAAACAGAGAAACAGAATGAGATAGAGACCAGAAAGACATAGAGAGGAAAGGGAGCAGCTCATCGCGGTGCTGTACCTGGCTTTAAGAGACTTACCTGCTCACGTGAGGCTCGGCGCATTAGAAGCTCTGTGTGAATCAGGCTGTGGAAATATTAGTTGGCTGAATAAATGAGGGAGTGCCTCCACTGTACTCAATGCACCAGAGGGGCACTGGGCCTGTCAGCAACTGACACAAACTACAAATCACCCTCCACCTCCCATCTGAACAAATTAGACTTGGCACACATCCAGACACTTAAACAACTTCATTACTCTCTCCCTCTATCTCTCTCTCTCTCTTGGTTTCCTGCACCATACAAGACTTGTGTTTAAGAACCAATACAACAAACCATTGCAGTGTGACAATGTTGAGTTCTGAACAAAATCCCCTCCCCCCAATTACTTTGAAATAAAAAATATATGTCAAACGTTGCCAGAAGTGCACACAGCTACCTACCACTCCAATAATGACATCCTGTACATTGCAATGTATTGCACATCAAAGTAATCCTGAAGCAAGGTGTAAGTCCAAGTAATCCTGAAAATGTAAGACAAAGTAATCCTGAAGTAATGTGTAAATCAAAGTGATCCTGAAATAAGGTGTAATTCAAAGTAATCCAGAAGTAAGGTGTAAGTCAAAGTAATCCTGAAGTAAGGTGTATGTCAAAGTAATCCTGAAGTAAGGTGTATGTCAAAGTAATCCTGAAGTAAGGTGTATGTCAAAGTAATCCTGAAGTAAATTGTAAGTCAAAGTAATCCTGAAGTAAGGTGTGCAGTAAATCATAGAAATCCAAGGGTAATCTCCTCCCTGTAGTAGCAGAATGAAACAGGAAGTCAAAATTTTCCTAATACATTGTCATCAAGATGGACACTGGATTCCCTCTCTAGGTTATCAATGTCAGCCAGTTCATTGCAATACAGACTGCTGATGTATGTTCTTAAGAGTGGGTTTATCATTATCAATGCATTACCCATAGGCAGTAGAGTAGATCTCCTCAGAGCTCGGTTGGCCTCAGCCTGAAAGATGCCTTCAAGCATGTTAAGAGTCAGTTGAACTGTCTTCACTCACACAGAGTCACATTTCCAGGCTGGAGTTTCAGCTGTGAGCAAGACACACAGCTTGCTGGGGTGACTTTACTTCACAGAGCATGTGTGTTGGCAGATTGTTCTATTGAAACTGTCCTTATCCTCAGGGGTCAGAGAAGAAGACATTGGAGACACTCAATCTGTCAACAGGATTTACATTTACACTTTAATGCCTTCTCTTATTCCTCTCATCTGTCCTCTTCCAGTGTTATAGCAGTGAGTTATAGATCCAACACAATCCTAGGAACAGCTCACCGGTGGCCAGTAGAGCAGCTCTGTCTCTGCCTGTCAAACACTTCCAAGATGGATTTAACATTCAGACAAGAAGCTTTTCAGAGATGCTTCTGAAAAAGCATTCATGACATTTATGATATGTATCATGTTAGTGGGTACAAATCAGGTAACATGTAATATGCCCAGTTACTGTGGAAATAGCCACAAATATTCAGTGGTACTAGAATTGGTTATTCTAGTCAATTGTAGATATACTGTTGTTCCTCTAGTAATGAAAGTAATGAATGTCTGTCAAGTCAAGTTTGGCTCTTTGAGGAATGTGTCATGTCCAGAGGACATTTAGCCTTGAGATGCTGGCTGTGGTCACTTTGGCTTTTCTGGCCATCCACTACATAGCCTACCAGATCCCACCACCCTGTTGTCAATTATCTCCCTCACTGAAGTTCCCTGAAAAGATGTATTATTAGCTTGGCCAAGGTTGAACATATCGATAGCTTCCATTTTGTCCACTTACAGCTTTCTAAATAAGCGTAACAATGCTAACTAACTTTCTGCACATTTTACAAACGATCTTTGAGCCTATGAGGCCTATGAGCTTTGCATTCTATTAATTTCACCATTCAAACCAAACAGCAATACAAGTGTTTTGCTAATTTGCCAGATAGTAGATCATAAAACACACAGTGGCAGAGGATGTTACACTGATTTGTTCCCTCAGAAGTCGTCTCTGCATGTATATTAAATATATTCATAAACACCCTGATCCTCCATGCTGCCTGATGCCCTGCTGTGGCCAGAGACAGGGCCCAGGTTCTTTGTGTCTGGAGGCTGATAGGGTTGGAAGAGCAGGGGGAGGGGGAGAGGGGAGAGTGTTCATTTCCTCACTCCAAGCAGGCAGTCTGAGAATACTGAATACCTATTTTGGAGATGTCTTCCACCTCTGGGGAGCCGAGTGACGGGCAATGACCCACAAAACACAGCTTTATTCTTGGTTGCGTTTACATCAGGACCTGGCAGATGTAGTAAAGTGGAACCATTCGTACTGGTCCTAACAGTGCTCTTGGCTTGTTCCAACACACAAGGTTGTTCACAGGTACCAGTGAGTAACGGCTAACCACATAGCTGTGAAGTCACTTGCATTAAGTCATACTAATCAGTATAGTAGAAATATAATAATTACTTTAGTATGGTGGTTGAGCTTGTGGATTGAGGCATTAGGCATATTCTTAATTTAATTTAAACATGAGGTTATTTATGTTTCCACACCTCCAGAACAAATGTGTAGAGAGGCGTAATGACTCAAGGCTGCCGGTTAAGTAACCTTCATTTCAACCGTTATCTTTTGCATACCAATTCGACACACATTCACACGCATGTATATACACACATATACACATATGACTGTTTTACTATGTCCAGGTAATCTTTTTCAAAACCCTATTTTCCCCAACCCCTGACCCAAAAATGAAACCTTACCTTCACCCTAACCCAAACCAAGGAGTATGCCTAACCCTAAATCCAAACCTTACCTTATCTCCCAACCCTAATTCTAATCTTAACCCCAAACCTCACTATACACCAAACCACAATCCTAATTCAACACCAAATCTTAAACCAAACCCCTAAACCAAAAGTAGCCCACCTAGAAGTGAGGTCCAGACGGAAGCTCTTCACTGCTACATAAAAGGGTTGGACAAAAAAACTGAAACACCTAACAAAATACCCATTTCAAGGACCTAATATAGAGTAGGACCACACTTTATCTTCGGAAAAGCTTCAGTCCATCTTGGAATGCTGTACTGTGTACTTCAACTTGTGACCACTGTTTCTCTGTGCCGATGCAATTTGTCCATGTTCGCCATATGATGTCTTAATTTCTCAGACTGTTCTCATTGACACTGAATAATATAGCAATTTTTGTGACGGATACACCTGCAATTTGGGCACCGATTATCTGGCCTCTCGGGAACACTGAGTTGTCTCATGCTGCTTTGAAAGCTGAAATATCTAATGTGACACACTTGCCTGGCGACCCAAATGTATGACGCACATTTGGATGCCTTTTCTCCGAAATGAGAGTTCTAGAACGCAAAAAACATTTCAGCATTGTGATTGGTTCCAGAAACTGATGGGTTGGGCCAGGGCCAGAACACACATGGGTCGAGTGGAGTTTTGAAAATGTGTCACTGACTTTGGTATGATTACTTTCTTTTGAAACACACCCATCAATTTAAAGACACAACAACTTCCATGACGGGAAGTATACAGAGAATAATAAATCAGCAAAAGATTTCTGGTTGAGTCGTCAGGGAAGACAAACACATTCACTTGCAGCCATTAGATAGTCTATTACCATATTACACTTATCAGCATATGCATTGATGCATGACTAACAGAGCAACCTTTGACAACATCTTTTAGCTAGCTAAGCCCCTAGGTTTCCTGCTCACTTCATATCGACAATGATGAGAAACTTCATACTGTGAAGACATTTCAATGTAACACTTCCAATAATGAGGTTAGGATAGGAAGTCAACTTGTGTCACAGAGCTCAGCATTGAGCTACTCCACAGCTTAGTCAGGAGAAAATAACAACTTATGTCCTGATAGCAAACAATGAACACCTGCTAACTGATTTACCCATTCATGGCTTTCACTACAATGGCCAAGGTGAATAAAGATCAAGGAATTCTGATATTACATCTTTTTATTGGCACAATTTTAAACTAGAGTGTGTGACATGGTTCTGTGCCAATATATCAGCACAATCAACTTTTTCTTTCTCCATATTGTCAGTCTAGGAGGTAAAACGGGAGCATGTGTACTGAGCTAATATTGATACAAAAGGAGTAAGAGAGAGCAATGCATCGTTTGCAGACTCATCCTTGATAAGTATCTGTGGGTTGCCATTTTTATGTACATTCCCATTGCTCCGCCACATGCTGAAATCATTGAAAGATCTTCTTTCCTCTTTAAAAACATTTGATAAAAAGGCTCACTAATCTTTCCCTAAATATATTCACACATACACATTAGGTGTTGTTCAACATAGTGAACCCCAGGAAATGATCTCCTGGATCATAGCCTGTGACCTGTGACGTTTAACCCTAAGGTCATACCTCCGACAACAAACACACCCACATTCATAAACACCCAGATGTGAGCGTACACAGAAACACACTCAGACGTATCCCTTGTGCCAGAGACCACCCATCAACCCCTACACACTGCCTCAATCCCTCCATAATTAATGGAGCTGCCTCCCAGCTTCATGCACTGGCTAGATCTCTGGCAGGATATCAAGGAAGTGTACCTTCATAAATATTTAGATAACAGCCATGCCATTTTCAGGCGTATAAAAACATTTTCCCACTAAGACAATCTTTACAGTAAACAATGCAAGTAAGAAGCTGTCTTTAAAGTGCTTTTCTTGCTCATTGAACATTGAGCCTTACAGTTCGTGTGAGAGTGTGCGTATGTGTGTGAGAGAGTGAGAGAGAGAGCAAGAGAATGAACAAATTAGTTTTTACACACACTAGCTGGGAAATATAGATTGCTCAGGGACTCCTCCCCGGAAAAGTTAGCCAAATATGACGAGCACCACATGGGAATGCTGCCCAAGCCAAAAACAGCCCTGATCACTGATGTGCCAGCTGCTACCATCAACCCCTAACCTACAGGCATCAGCTGAGCCAGTATCTGTGCATGAGACACCTGAACAGGATGAGGGCCAACATACAGGGCCCAGCACTCTGTGTTCTGAGAAAAATAAAAAACTCTGACAGAGCCACTACATGCCTGACTATTTGGAGCAATAGACCTACTACATATCTTAAACAAAATTGCTACTGAAAACGTTGTCTAAATGACAGTAGGCCTTAGCCTAATCCATATACCTACCCTATTCCACTTTGAAATACCATAATACACATTTCAAAAGCAAGCCTTCAAAGGCAGTCAGAAATGATCTTTGCACTCAACATGGATAGAATAAAACTCTGAAATCTTTAAAATTATGATGTCATTTTTATGTTTGAAAGAAGAATGCCTGGATTTTCAGATAATTTGAGTGGTATGTTACATTTGTCCAACTTCCTGACATTGTAAGTCTGATTTGATACCCAGTCCTACGTCACACTTCCAGAGTAATTTTCATCATCTCTGAATGGTATTTAAGATTGTATCTTATAATGTATGCTAATACATTTTTCTGCACCTTCCCATTGCTGTTAGTCTACAAATGTTTTTATTTGAGTAGATTGTTTAAGTTGATACAACTACCTGTTAGCCTGCTTAAACGAGCCTACTCAAGTTTAGGGATTAGCAAGACTGTAAAAACAAGTATTTGTTTGTATTTTCTATTAGATCAAGCTCTGGCTTTACTGATTATTGCCAGCAAGAATGTCTGGAAAATGTAAAATATTGTTTAATTTTGTAGAAGGAAGCCATGGAGAGACATCTGGGAGTTGAAAACAGGTTTTCGGCTTTGGGATTTTTCTTGGCAGTTACATAAATTGTAAACCCACATTTTTTTAATGAGTTAACTTTGAAAACTCATATACAGTATATATCTTAAAGGCGTTTTCATGGGTTTGATATGCAAACACCTTAGCTTCAAAAATAAGTAGATAGGGTGCAGGACTTGGGTATTCTAATAGACCAGTGACAGTACCGCAGGATAAGGGGGTGGGCTCTACATCATTCAAACTGCCAATCAGATGTCTTAGGAGAAAAATCATAAGAGACTCAGTAAAATCTATTTTAAATACAGTTTTTTTTTTAAAAGGAACAGAGTGGATTATTAGACAATGCAGGTTTTTTTCATGACTGAATTGGACTTTAAAAACAAGGTTTTGTCGGTGTCTGTCAAGCCAGGAAATAAGTAATGCTATTGATGCTGATACCTTCGTCCAAAGGATTTTGAATCTGTATAGTTAACAAATAAACACCACGAAAACCCCTTGGACGTGTGAGCACGTGCCCGATCTTTTCCCCGCGAAATGGGGTACATTTCTTAACAAAGTGAACCACACATACAAAAACAAACGTCTTACGCGAAGACAAACATTATACTATCGTTTAACATTAAGTCAAAATATAGGAAAATTACGTCATACTTACAGAGAAACCTGCCCAAAATGGACATGAATGTCTGACCCTTGGTGAGGTAGTAAGGGCCAGAGCGGCGAAACTGACGGCCAAAATCAGACTCCCCAAAACCATCTGAGAAACTCCAAGAGAAAGCATGATCCGAGTCCGAGTTCGAAACTCCCTGAGTCTGGAGAGGCTACGGGATAGGGACGCTGGGCTTAGCGAGCGACCTCGGGGCATTGCTTGGATTGGCATTGTCACGAAGAAAACGGAGTCAAGTCTACTGAAACAATATTGATAGATTTTCTAAAGCATCCAAAAGTGGCCCCTACCAGCCAAGCTCGTAGCCAATGTCAAAGCGTTAAGCTTGATAAGCAACGGTGTCCAAAATGCATAAAACATCAGCCCTACTAAACGGTTCCTTTGATATAGTCTCCATTAAACTGAATTTCATTCTCTCCAGATAAAGACGCGTAATAGTCGGTTCTTCTGAAGGCTTCAGTGGTGTGATGGATGAGATGCGTAGTGACTTGTCTTGTGCTGTTTCCCAAATCAATACAGGAAAAAACACAGAGGGTATAACCCGATGTCAGTTGAGAGAACCGGGATTTCGAGGACCAACTTGTGTTAAATTGTCCATCAAATTATAGCCCACGAGGTTCTATTCGGCTTTCTTATCTCCATTGCTACAGGATACATTTCGAAGAGCACAAGCCTTGCATCATTGTTGCGCGTAACTCTGAATCCGTGCGATGAGAGATGATTTCTGTTGTAGCTTCAGAGAAAACGTACACCTCATATACACCACAATAATTAGCAGATAAAAAATGAATTAGGCTATGTGTGAAATGATAAAACAATTCTATCACCCTTGTATTTTACTCTACTATTAAACGTGCTGTATGCTACCTGCGCAGAGAGTGAGTGGCCGTGGGTATGCCGTTTCGCACAGAGAGGGTTTTCACACGACAGCAAATTCACTGCCCGCGGGATGAAATGAGGCGATATGCTACGTCTACGTTGTTCTGCTCTCTGCGTATAGACCTGGTATAGACCTGGTTAAAACGCGTTTATGGTTGTCAATAGTACGATGACGCGCAGTGAGTTGAGGCCACTTACTAAGAATCAGGGTAGGTGATTTTAGAGATACGAATTATGTCGGAATTCCAATTACGTGTTTCTTAAAATCATTGCCTTCTTCAAATATTGGGACAAAATACTTTTGTGACAATAGCTACTGTTCCATTAAATAAGCCTATGATATGAATATGAAATAGTTGTATGATTATCTAGCTACTTATGGCTTTGGTTTGTAATGGGTCAAAAGCTGGAGCACAGTAGTACACTGTACCTATTCCCATCGAAGTTGTGACTTTCCAAAATACATTTTAAACCTTGAGTGGTGGGTGTAAAAAATCCATTGAATCCATTTATAATTCATACACTCAAACATACGCCTCATTAAATTCTCCAAGGTTGTGAACCATCAATTTATATTAGGCAACATCAGTGGAGTGTGAGTAAAACACGCATCAACCTTAAAACAAATTGATATGTTAATCAATATTACGTTTAATTTCAAAAACAGGATTAAGCCTCAGTCCGTTTGAATATCAGCCTGCTAATTTCCTGACCTTGGTGAGATGCATCCAGAGCTCAGGAGCACCACCTACCCCAGCCCAAATGGTACTGCATGCATTTAAATTATGCTGCAGCGTATACAGATAATAGAAATTCTTCAGCAGTCATCTGCCCCCAGTCAGCTTTGTAAAGGATGAACATCAAACCATTGAATTTATTTTGGCAGAAAACAAATATGATTTTATTCCTCCTTATACCACGTATTACAATGGTATCACCCGCCACTTTATTAGGTACCCCTGATCGTTATCGTAAATAGCCTAACAGCTAACCTCCTGGCTGCAACTCCAAATATAAATGATTCAGACATGGTCAAGACATGCAGTTGTTTGTCCAAACATAACGGGTAAAACAAGTGATCTAAGCAACTTGGACTTAAAGCTGTAACAGGCCAATATTACTAAAATGACTACTCTGTCCAACAGAAGGACCTCTAAGGCAGTACATTCAGACAAAGAAAAACAATTTTCTTTAAAAATGATTTTATTCATTAATACAGTGGTATACTTAAAATTGTGTTGCAAAGAAGAAAAAGTCAGCCACACGTGAAAAGTGAATATCCAAATGAAGCTTTGTTATCCGTATCTAAAGAAAATGGTACTGGTGTGTGCTGTAATATATTGTCTATTAGTACAAAAATACATTTCAGGGCACACAATTATACATCTTCCAGTAGCACAAATAAATGAAGGGGACATTTTCAGAGCACACCCTTTTAAAGAACAGGTTTGTAAAGTTGTTTAACCCAAGCACTTTACTCTTTTGTAAAGGAGCATAAAAAGATTGTGACCATTATTCTTTATTTATATGTAGTGTGAATATATTGGTAGAAAATGTGGATCTTATTACTGCTAATAGTTACAAGTTTCAAGGCTCAAGGGTATAACCAGAATACAAAGATAACCATGTTCACCTCTTTTAAAAAAACAAAAACAAAACAGTTCTCTAAGTTTTATACAAAATAACAAAGACATACAAAAAGTTCATTTACAAACCAAGAACCAAGGCCATATGCTAGCTTTATGTACAGCCATTTGTCTTTTTTGTACTGTTTTTCATTTTTCTTCTGAAGTCATATGCATAGCAGATAAAGAAAGGATACCGATCGTTAACCTCAACTGTTCTTGTGTGCTAAACCCAAGTTCATTTATACAGTGGGTTGACAAAATGGCAAGAGAAAACTTCATTTTCCCATAATTTATCATCATAACTTAGAAAACCCCAGAGGTTTTTACTGAAAAAGGGAATAATATGCAGATAAGGCATCACTGCTTGTTAGTGTAAGATAGGGTTTTAACATGGTGAGGAACTGAGCAGGCTTCTGGACCTGAGTCAAAGCACATGCATAGCTCTCAATACAACAGGTGTAGAGACCTACTAGTCAATACAAAGTGAATCTAAGGTCAGTTTACAGACAAAAAATGAAACAAACAAAGAAAGGAAGAGCCATTTTAGTCACAGGAAGAGCATTTTAGAGGCTTCAAATCCACCTCAAAGTATTTCGTTATTCCATTCCCTCTACTTCTTCTGCAGATGCTTGTCAACTTCACTATCACCACCATCTTCATTACAACAGAGCCATTAATCTGGAAAATATCTGTCTCGGCATTACCATCACTTCACTGACCAAGTCTCTGACACTGAATTACAAAACCTTCAGAGAACAGTCAAAGCGCACAAGTTAATGTAACATAACCTGGAAGCTAATTCAGAGACAAAAATGTTAACATTTTAATTCTTGAATTCCATTTTCTATCATTTTTTTTTAATGTAAATGATATTTATACCATATACTATATATACACTGTATGCATATATAGTATAAATACACCCACGTTTTTCTATCTACTTTAATAGGAAAAACCTCACAAACCATCCTTCCTGTTATGTAACAATTAAAGTTAAAACCTGGCGTATAATGCAATGAGTTAATCATTAAAGTTAAAACTTGACATAGAATCCGATGAGTTAAATCAATGACAGGGCATGCGTTCCATCAATGGTTACATTGTTTTTTTGGGGTGTTTTTACAGTCTTCTTCAAGACCTCAGAAAGAGTTAAAGACAGGCGGGGGGGGGGGCAGCCTCAGTCCATCTTCCATGGGCCCAGTAAAGAACACTGGGTGTAATACTTCATTGTGTAGGATCCGACTCTGGAGAAAGGGCATGTGTGTTAAAGGGTCGCTCCTCTTGTGCCATGGTTTCACATTCAGTAACAGGCCAGCTGTTGCCCTCTTCAGAAGTGGTCGATGAGCACAGACACACAGTTGGCTCCCACCAGATAGTTGGGGTCTCCAGGGAGAGACTTGTTCTGCCAACTCTTGGGGTCACCTGAGTGGGCGAGAGAGAACAAAACATGGTACTTATAACAGGAAGAAAAAGGGTATAAGGTTCATACATAATGCAAAACAAGCAGTGGGCATGTTCTAAACTCTGGACTAAAAAGCTCTTTGTTCCATTAAAGCCATATAAACTATAAACACGCTGACTCTGGTACACAGCACAGGATGTAGTCTGACAGTAAATTTCACATTACATTTGTCAAATCACTCTTGATTGCAAATTACAGCTCTTGCCATGACAAGGATAGAGTATGTGCCTGGCAGAGAATGTAATTTGCAATTAATGGGTGGATCCCAGCCCAGGCCAAAAGCATAGCCTCCACAGATGAACCACGGCTTTAGATCCCAAACTGTCACACAAAACTGCAAAATGTCTTCAAAAAACACAGTGTAGTTTGATTTTAGAGTGCTGTAATTTAAGTAATCGCATTCATTCCCTCAGGGCTGTGTGTGTAAAGTGTGTTTTATGAGATTTTCAGATCAAAGTGCTCAGAAATTGAAGGCTTTTAACATGCTTTACTGTTTTCATAGGAGATCAGAAGAAGTGGGGGTAGTGTGTCATAATCATTATAATGTAATTACTGCCAAATGATTTGAGAAATGATAGGAACCATTTGCAGTTCAAGAGGTATTTTGATTAACAGTCAATGACACTCCTTGTCAGAAGTAAAAAAAAAAAAGAAGTGCAGCAGGACACAGACTTTCTAAAAATCACAATGACACCAGTAGATCAGAAATGATCATGTGTAGTTTGGTCATGTTCATAGTTTGGTCAGAAGTGAAGTGATCTGTTGTAGTCTGCATCATCTGTTCATTCACTCACAAACTTTGCTGCTCCCGACTGGAAACTCGGACTGGGCCGACACCCAAATTGAGATGAGGACTCAATGAGGAGAAAGACACAAGTAGAGCCTACATGATGCTAAAGAAGGGCCTTGTTTTACAATAAGAGGATTAGAGCACAGCCCTGTAATCCTTCGACAATGAAGCAGGACAACAAACGAACCAACCGAGGAAGGAGGCAGCAGCAGCAGGCTCATTTAGCTCTTCAAGTCTAATTCAAAATGAGGGTAATTAGCCGCTAATCCACAGCAGTGCCAAGTTTACCATGAAGGAAGACAGAACCATACTCGCAAACGTTGGCTCATACCACTGGTTTAGACAACTTGTCTAAAATGGCTAGATGCTAAATCTTGTCAAAGGTCAAGTTTGCTAATTAAGGCAGGCACTGATTAGCTGAGTAGATCATTAGTGGATGGAAAAGTATACTATTCACACCCTTGGACTATTTGAATGTGGTTGCATTAGAGTAGGATAAAGAATGTTATTTTAAAAAAAGATAAATTTCAATCACACTTATTAATACAAAATGTGAATAACTGGGAGAGTGAATTACATTCCTAAACATTTTCAATTGGGTAACAAAATAACAAATAACCCTGTCAGTCACCATCCAATAGCAGTTGTTATACAGGTTAACTTGGCCACCTTGGTTTAGTTGGTTACCAATTGACTAATTAGAACATACAATACAGATATGTCGACATGACAGATGTATGACGGATATATTTTGTGTTTTAAGAAATATATCCCAGTAGACACTGTTCTTGTAAAGTTTTACCTTAATCTATATAACTGTACGACAGCAGGGCCAAAGTTTGAATCATATAAAGAGCAATGTTTTTATAGCAAACATCACTGTTCCTCAGGTCAAAACACAAGTGAAGGAGCACCTAGATTAGAATAATGCATATAAGCCATGTAGGCTTACATTATATTGTATGGAAGTGTACACCTTAATTATACTGTCATACAATATTACAGTTAGGCCCTAGAAATCTGTTCATCCACTTAACTTCAACACAATAACACAATTAATGGAAGTTTCACATTTCAAAAGAAAAATGTTCACCTCATACGAGATTCACACTGACAGCACAAGTGGTGACAGATGCCAGAAACTAGGCACCTTATACAGCACGCTAATAGCCATGGCACATATTTGCTTGTGATGTAGATTGTTTGATTATCCAAAGCCTTACATGGGCATGTTAAAGGGACTCAAATATTATTTCCCCCTGAAGTCTGGGAAAAAGCACAACATTTCAAATCTCATAAGTGGTTTGAAATCAGACACAAATTGAATTCCTGGCCATGAGAACTGCATCTAAATGGTCAAACCTGATTAAGTTTCCCTCAATGTTTTTAGAAACATACTGGCCATGTTACAGGCCCTTGTTGTTAACTGTTGTGGCTAGCCAAAAATGACTTAAAAGATAAATCAATTCATCATCAGGCGTTGAACGTGTACTTCTGCTTACGGTATGGGTTTTAGCATTCACAGTAAATGGGAAACTTTCATGGCAGTAATTGCTGTTGTCACCTCAACACAAGTAGCACCACTGCCAGTAAGTCTACAATACTGCACAAACACCTGTAGTTACCATCTAAACCAGAGTATCTAGCGACGTGCATTTCGTTGTACTGTACTCGTACTTGTTCAGTGACAATAAAGTTGAATCTAATGTAATCTAATCTAAGTCAGCAAAAGAGTCCTGTCTGATAACACACGTTTAGACTACATACCACAACCAATTTAAACATTAAGGTCTGAATAAATCTGAAATGTGGTGCTAAACTTATATGAATGCTCCAGTGAGAACGTGCTGGATCACATCTAACTCCATCATTGATTTTAATTGGCTGATACGGATTGTGTTACCAGATATAATTATCTGCTCAGCTGGGGGCCTCGAGCATTGTGTCAGGTCGGTCTAAGAGAAAACAAGTGGGCTAATCAAAGCTTCAACAGTATGCTGCTATAGAGAAGAGGGAGAGGAGGGCTGTCTATGTTCCGATCAGATGCTATCGAATTCAGTTAAACTTCAGACGGCTGGGTTTTAGGATAGACGTCTGGGTGGCTATGTGAGAAAAATCACTTGTAGTAAAAGAATGAGCAATTATTTACTACAACAAATAATTACTTAGTTAACATAAAACTGATCGATATGTTGAGTGGAACTTTGTCAATGTCCAACACTGAGCGTTAAAAGAAAGATGTTTCCGCATGAGAAATCAATGACATGAACAACTTTGATCTGAATGCCACAGAAAATAAAGGAATAAACCAGAGAATGAGTGAATCAACCGAAATACCAAAGAAATGAAACCATAAAAATCATACAAGGTGACCCACAACCATCAATTTGTCACAAAGCCAACCCAAAGCCCAGACCCCTAAAGGACAGAGAGAGGACAGCGTACCCGACGAGGAGTCGGAGGATTTTAGAGCAAAAGACCAACCATCAGGGGTCATAGACGCACAGTGAGGTAGGCGGAGCTCCACGGGCTTCAGGAACTTGAGGCCGTGAGGCCCACACATCACCAGGGGACTGAGCAGTGTCTCTCCTGGAAACAAATACACAGCATTATGTTAGACACTAACACACACACAGACGGTCTTACCTCAGACTACTGTAGCTACTGGTCTCCCTCAGAAATGTATTCGTTTTTATTTTCAAAAAAACCCAACACTGTTAAACCACTGAACATTAACAGAAAAATATGCTTTAAAGACCAGTGACAATATACCTTTCCAAAAAAAAAAAAAAAAAAAAATAAAAAGAGAGAGAATGACCTGATAAATGTTGACATTATCTCATGAACACATTTGGACAACAGAATATCTCCTGTGCAATTTGACCCTCCAGTCTGACCTTTCTCCTTGTCCAAGGGGGGCAGGATGCTGTTGTCTCGGCAGACCTTGAAGTAGATCTCCTGCTCCACGCCCTCTGGGATGGCACCCTGGGGGATGATGATGCTCACGCCCGTCTCGATGGAGCTCAGCACCCCTCCATTACAGTTGAAGATCCCCCGGGCCGTGGCCACCACCGTGTGACCTTCATCCTCCTCGTCATCCTCCAGAGCACTGGGGCTACGGGGGAGAGGAAAGGGCATAGTCACAACCAGAGACACCTGTGGTAACCACTCCTTACTAAAAATATGTAAATTTCTGTAGTACACAAAGCCAAGAGGTAATAGAGTTTTACTGTAAAAAAGTTTCACTGTAAAAAAGTTTTATACTGTAAAAAAGTTTTATACTTTAAGCCAATTGTTTTTTGTTTATATGGTATCATGTTTTGTATCTATCATTCATCACCACACAAGAGTTCCCTCCGAGCAGAGAGTTCCCTCCGAGCAGAGAGTTCCCTCCGAGCAGAGAGTTCCCTCCGAGCAGAGAGTTCCCTCCGAGCAGAGAGTTCCCTCCGAGCAGAGAGTTCCGTCCGAGCAGAGAGTTCCGTCCGAGCAGAGAGTTCCCTCCGAGCAGAGAGTTCCCTCCGAGCAGAGAGTTCCCTCCGAGCAGAGAGTTCCCCCCGAGCAAAGAGTTCCCCCCCAGCAAAGAGTTCCCCCCCAGCAAAGAGTTCCCCCCCAGCAAAGAGTTCCCCCCCAGCAAAGAGTTCCCCCCCAGCAAAGAGTTCCCCCCCAGCAAAGAGTTCCCCCCCAGCAAAGAGTTCCCACCCAGCAAAGAGTTCCCACCCAGCAAAGAGTTCCCACCCAGCAAAGAGTTCCCTCTCACCTGACTGGAATGGCCTTAGGCACTGCGTTGATGTTGTTTGGTTGGTACTTGGATCTGTTATCCGAGGTGCGTGTGAAGGTGTCCAGGCCACTGTCCAGGTCTGTGGGCTGGGGAGAGATCTGGGGCTTGGCTGGGGCCTTGGCGGTTGGGGCCAGGTCTGACTTGTCATTGGGCAACAGGTTGTGGTTAAACTTTGGGCTGTCGAATTTCCTCTCAAACGGTCTGGCGGAGTTGGTGTAAGGCTTGGGGACGTAGCGGTTGTAGCCAGAGGTGGCCGGTGCCTTGGGCTGGTCGTTTATCGCTGTGCCGTTCACCGGAGACTTCTCAGGGTAACTCTTCTGGGGCAGGTAGTTGGTCGTCACTGTGTCTGTTTTAACAGAATGTCTGGGATCAGGTAAGGGAGTATGTGAGTACTGTAGAACTACACTAGTGTGTGTTCAAGAAGGCACTTACCCTCAGGTGAGGTGGGCTTGGGCAGTGTGGTTGGTGGGGCAGCGGGGGTCACCTGGGGAACAGGTTCATATCTCTTCTCCACCGACTCAGCCCTTCAAAGGAGGGAACAGCACATTCAACCAACTTTACAAAGATATGGCACCAAGATATGGTTTAAAGGTAAATAATTCAGACTTAATTATAAAAAATAGTAATGTTTTCATTATATACACTTCTTACCCTCACATACAGTGAGGGAAAGAAGTATTTGATCCCCTGCTGATTTGGTAAGTTTACCCACTGACAAAGAAATGATCAGTCTATAATAAACAAAAAAATCCTGAAAAACGCACATCAAAAATGTTATACATTTATTTGCATTTTAATGAGTGAATTCAACCCCTCTGCAAAACATGACTTAGTACTTGGTGGCAAAACCCTTGTTGGCAATCACAGAGGTCAGATGTTTCTTGTAGTTGACCACCAGGTTTGCACACATCTCAGGAGGGATTCTGTCCCACTCCTCTTTGCAGATCTTCTCCAAGTCATTAAGATTTCGAGGCTGAGGTTTGGCAACTCGAAACTTCAGCTCCCTCCACAGATTTTCCCTCAACACTGAAGAAATGACACTTTGCTACAATGTAAAGTAGTGAGTGTACAGCTTGTATAACAGTGTAAATTTGCTGTTCCCTCAAAATAATTCAACACACAGCCATTAATGTCTAAACCGCTGGCAACAAAAGTGAGTACACCTCTAAGTGTACCCCCAATTAGCCATTTCCCTCCCCGGTGTCATGTGACTTGTTAGTGCTACAAGGTCTCAGGTGTGAATAGGTAGCAAGTGTGTTAAATTAGGTGTTATTGCTCTCACACTCCCTCATACTGGACACTGGAAGTTCAACATGGCACCTCATGGCAAAGAACTCTCCAAGGATATGAAAAAAAGAATTGTTGCCCTACATAAAGATGGCCTAGGCTATAAGAAGATCCACTGAAACTGCCAAGACCCTGAAACTGAGTGGCTGCACGGTGGCCAGGACCATACAGCGGTTTAACAGGACAGGTTCCACTCAGAACAGGCCTAGCCATGGTTGACCAAAGAAGTTGAGTGCATGTGCTCAACGTCATATCCAGAAGTTGTCTTTGGGAAAAGGGCATATGAGTGCTGCCAGCATTGCTGCAGAGGTTGAAGGGGTGGGGGGTCAGCCTGTCAGTGCTCAGACCATACGCCGCACACTGCATCAAATTGGTCTCCATGGCTGTCGTCCCAGAAGGAAGCCTCTTCTAAAGATGATCCACAAGAAAGCCCGCAAATTACTGGAACCATGTCCTGTGCTCTGATGAGAACAAGATAAACGTATTTGGTTCAGATGGTGTCAAGCGTGTCTGGCGGCAACCAGGTGAGGAGACAAGTGTGTCTTGCCTAGAGTCAAGCATGATGGTGGGAGTGTCATGGTCTGGGGCTGCATGAGTGCTCCCGGCATTGGGGAGCTACAGTTGAGGGAACCATGAATGCCAACATGTACTGTGACATACTGAAACAGAACATGATCCCCCTCCCTTCGGAGACTGGGCCGCAGGTCATTATTCCAACATGATAATGACCCCAAACACACCTCCAAGACGACCACTGCCTTGCAAAGGAAGCTGAGGTTAAAGGTGATGGACTGGCCAAGCACGTCTCCAGACCTAAACCCTATTGAGCATCTGTGGGGCATCCTCAAACGGAAGGTGGAGGAGTGCAAGGTCTCTAACATCCACCAGCTCCGTGATGTCGTCATGGAGGAGTGGAAGAGGACTCCAGTAGCAACCTGTGAATCTCTGGTGAACTCCATGCCCAAGAGGGTTAAGGCAGTGTTGGAAAATAATGGTGGCCACACAAAATATTGAACTTTGGGCCCAATCTGGACATTTTCACTTCGGGGTGTACTCACTTTTGTTGCCAGCGGTTTAGACATTAATGGCTGTGTGTTGTGTTATTTTGAGGGGACAGCAACGTTTCACTATTATACAAGCTGTACACTCACTACTTAACATTGTAGCAAAGTGTCATTTCTTCAGTGTTGGCACATGAAAAGATATAATCAAATATTTACAAAAAAGTGAGGGGTGTACTCAATTTTGTGAGATACTGTACATACATACACTACTTAGACTACACAAACCTGGCCTACATAAAACATCAGGAAGGAGGAAACCACTGCTTTCAAAAAGAATATCAAGATATGACATTTGCCAGACAACGTCTGGGTAAAGACCAAAGTAACTGGAACAATGTGCTCTGGACAAATCAATGTGCTCTGGAGATGTTTGGCATTATAGTTTGTGAGGCTAATTTGGTGCCTCAGAGCCTGGCCAACTTGCCATCATTGAGTCAACCATGAATTCTATATCGTACCAGAGAATTCTTAAGGAGAATGTGAGGCCATCTGTCCAAAAGATTAACCGAACATGGATCTTGTTAAAAGACACTCATTCAAAACACAATTAAAGCTACAACACAATTAAAGCAATGACACAAAAAGAAGAAATGTAGGGCTATGAAATACCAAAGCCAAATCCCAGATCTCAATCTTATTGAAATGTTGAAGGGGAATTTAAAGAGAACTGGTCTGAAATAATGAGTCACAATTAGTACTAAAAATCTAGACCTAAACCAGTAACCTCTCATTTACCCTGAATAGAAAGGTTCAATTACTGCAGTCTAGTGAGTTATTTAATAGAGTATTGTGGCTCCATTTAGTGAATTAACTGTATTCACTTTGTGGATTTTGTGACAGCAATTATGTGAGTTCGATACAGCATTATAGACACCACTTCCCGGTGATATCGTATACCTTTTATTATCCAGGAACTCCTTACCTTCAAACTACTCCTTTGTGCCTGGTGAGCCCCCATGGACCAATAGTGAATGTCCCAAACCATTCAGACTGTACAGACAGTTTGGTAAAAACACCTGGCCTTGTCTCACAGAAACATCTCTAGTGCAGCCCCTTTAATCTCATGAATTATACCTCAGGGAGGTTTCTATCTGCCCAAAGTGAGGAACACCCTAGAGAGGGTGATGACGTGGAGGGAGTTACCTGGGGTAGTTGTATCCAGACTGTGCTTGTGGCTGTGCTGCAGGTTTGGTTGTGACGGCGGGCGTCGTCTGAGGTGGTGCAGCAGGTTTGGTTGCGACTGCAGGTGTCGACTGAGGAGGTGCCTTGCCTGCGTCAAAGCTGCGCCGGTCAAAGTAGGACAGCTGCTTCCTGTAATATTCCTCATCTTCATCTGGGTCGTAGTGGTTAGAGCGTACTATGTCATCATCTGAAACCTTCTGGGGCTTCTGAGGCTCGGGGACTCTGTGGACAGAGGGGAAGGATAAAGAGGATGGAATTTAACTTTAATTTAAATGAACTGCCTCAAGTTTCATTATAAAAGCCGGTGATAGGTCACAAATATGGCTGTAGGGTTTGGAGAGTTATATGGGATTGACAAACAGGGACTCAACATTGGCTGGGGTAGCCTTAAAAAATAATTTAACATGGAGCTAAACTATTTTACCAATGTCTCTGGTAGGGTCTGAAAACCTATTAAATCTGGGAACTCTGAATGCAACAGCCTACACCCGTGGCATGAACAACTCCATAAACCGGTTGTGTAGTTTATAACCGAGAGATTTTAGCCACAGAAAGGGTGCATCCCTGTTGCACTCAATGGCACCTTTAAGTGTGTGCGAGAGAGGAATGCAGTGTCTCTCATCTTTCACCAGGGGGAGCTCTGACAGCGGCTCCACTGACGACCTCCAGGTCAACAGCGAAGTGTTAACGTTTCACAGCGCTACGATCCGGTGTAGTGGATCACCTGACGGCCCTACCAGAGTGAACGGCAGCTGTGGTGTGAAGGTGGTGTGAAGTGGTACAGTGTGAAGGCGGCTGGCATCTGTAACCCCTCATTACCTGAAAGTCTTCTCCTGGTCCAGGTTGCTGAGGGAGTTGGCTTTGGGGATGCCCGTGCCCGTTTTCAGGGGCTGATCCGCTGACTGTGGAAGCAAGATGGAAATTAAACTTCAGGTACAGGAGGCGTTCGCGGACAACACAGGAATTAGATGCAACGGGAGTCAGATATCAATGCAGGACTTCGGGGTGAAGGGGTGTAACAGATTCCTACCCTAACAGTGTCGCCAGCCTCTTTGGCTCGGTCCACGGACACAGAGCGTTTGTTCTCGAACATCTTGACTCTGGACAGCACCGACTGGGCCCTCATGGCCGGGTCATCCTCCGGCTCCACCCTGGGGGGCGGGGGAAGGGCTTTGGGGGCTGTGGTGATCACGGTGTCGCCGGTGGGGGGGTGCTGGGCCTCGAGTTGCGGTTTGGGAGGTGGGGGCGGGGCGTCCGCGTTGAGGACCGGGTCATACTGCTGAGGCGGGGGCTTGTAGCCTCTGTGGTGCTGGGATGGAGCCTGGGTGTAGGCAGGACCGGGCCGTTGAGCAGGCTCCCCCTGGTAGTACTGTTTAGGGGGCTCCGGGGAGTGTGTCGCAGGGGGGTAGGAGTTATGCTCCTGGTCATAACGCAGGTGAGTGTAACCAGGGATGGGCGGAGGAGGCTCATCGTAGCGGACCGGCCCCGGACCCGCCGGCTTGCCGTAACGTGGCCGTCCGTCGTAGCCCAGCGGGGCCTCGTCGTAGCGCGGCTGGGGGGGGCTGTAGTCTCGCTCCGGGCCGTTGTCGTAGGGCGGCCGTGGGCCGTAGCCCGGCCCGGAGGGTTGCTGCTGTTGGTGGGCCGGCGCGCCGGACGTCTGCTGGTCGTAGTGGGGCCACTGCTGGTCGTAGTGAGGCACGCTGTCCTCATAGTGGATCTGGGAGTCAAAGTTCGGATACTTTGGTTCCGGGTAGCGGCCGCTGTCGTAGCGGCTGGGGGGGTGGTCGTAATCTTTGTATGGCTGCTGGTCCAGGTAGGGGGCCTGGGGCTCGTAGGTCATGGGCAGAGACGGCTTCACTACACCGCGGTTCAGTCTGACCGGCTCTTCCAGGTAGGGGTCTGTGTACATCTGCCGGAAAGAAACCACCGGAAGGAACATGAGTAACCAGTAGCTCACTACAAGATGAAGAAATACACGTTTATTTGAATGTAAGAAACAAGTAACACAAGATAAGATAATATTGAAACGGAAGATTAATTATGGCTGAAGAAGGAAGCCGAGAGAAGAAGCAGGGAGACCTGTAATAGAGATACTCAGAGGCAGGGGTTAGAGGTCAGGTCAAACAGAATGCAGGTCTGAAAGTCAGATAAGAGCAGCCAACACAGGAATGTCCAACAGACATCATACATAATAACAGCACCCTGTGGTTTAAGTCATTCAAAACAAAACTGAAACAAAGTTGACAGAAATAAACTGATAATAATCATCTTGATAACATTATGAGCCAACAGAAAAACAGCAATAAGATATATACAGTTTTACAAGCAAGCATTTCCTGTAAAAAGTGAAGCATAAACAAAAACCATGACATTTGAAAAGTAGCCATTGTATAACAGAACATTCGAGTCTTAATTGACGGGATGTTAAAAATCTTTTATTCTCCATTACTGAGAAGAGGGGAATGGCTACATTCCAAATTCAGGGAATAAAAGTCCCAAATACTGATTGATGACTACAGAGAATGAGACCAAAACAAATATATATAATCGATGGTCCATTCAGTCCGCATTCACCAATAGACAACTACCACCAGTGCTACTGCTACAGTGAAACAGAAGAGAGAAACCAGCTGAAACACACCGTAGCCATGCAAAAAAAGCTAAGCAACAGTGAGAGCCTCAGGTTCTTCGCGGCTCTTCTCTACGCGGGCAAAGCAGCCGTGAGTCAACGCTCCCCTCAGCCACCGCTGTTCGCGTCTGCTCAGACACACACCCTCTCTCACACAGCGGCCGGCAGGCGGGACATGCAGGAGGGAAAGGAAAAGCGTGGCGAGCGGTAGAGGCAGGCAGAGGCTGACCGCAGCGGGCCGACAGGCGGGGTCGGCCGGGCCGGGGCCACATTCCAAAACGATGGGTACCTGTGGTTCTGGACTGGTCGGTCCGGGCTGTAGGGGTTCGAGTGTTGGGGCCGCGGGCTGAGCTAGCTCAGGAGGGCGCATCCTGAGCGAGTCAGCCTTGGGACTGGGCCCGGGGGCTGGCCTGGGTTTGCTCTGGGGAGCAGCGGTAGGCTCGGCGGGGTACTCCTCACGCCACTCTGACCCAGGGCTCAAACCCGCTACGTCATTTACAGTGTTGTTGACAGCAGGGGGCACTGCCGCCGTCTCAGCCAGTATCTCAGGCTGATGGGGGAGGATAGGCATGGTGGCCGGAACAGCCTCCGCTTTCTCATTCTGTGAAGTGGTTCAGAAACGTTTAATACACGGCGCTTCCGCAGGGGGAGGTACACCCTCTCTATAGTTGAGGTAACAGTGGAAAACAGCCCCTCTGACCGGTACATTCTCCACTAACCTGCTCAGGACAACTCACCCGCCTCGGACCAAATTCAACTGATGGCTTTAGATCATCAATCCGCCACGTAAGAATTTGCAACAGGACAACGATTCTGTTGTTAACGTGATCTGATTCGATTTTAATTCTAGTTACAGTACAATGTTCTGCTTTTTTTTCTTCTTCACATCAGATTTTTTCTTCACATCAAACTTTTTGTGCATATCATAACGGCCAGTCGACCCAGATAAATACATTTACAGCAATACGTGGTTAACACTGACATTTCCAACATGCACATAACACTTCCTGGTATCACGACATCAGTCCCAATCACAAGTGAGACAGAAAGAGCACACAGGTGGTTACCGATACATTTGACAGACAGACCGACAAGACAGACGGACACAGCGCTGTTTCCCCTTCTGAGTGAGAACACGGACATCAACGACCACAGTCACCAACACAGGTTGTGAATACTGAATACAACAGTCAAGCTTATTCTCCTTTCTCCTTTTTTTTTTTGTTTGTGGAAAAAAACCCGAAACAACAAAAAAAACACGCACACAAACATCAACAGTGAATAAATACGTACTTAGCGAGTGGTCACATCTTTTGTCTTCCCGTCTTTTTAGTGTTTCTGTTTTGTGTTAGTGGATAATACTGTTTTAAAAGGCTGCTTCAGTAGCGGCGCCAGAACACCCTCCTCACACACACCACGGCTTCTAGACAACAGGGCAGACGCACGGCTCTCATAAACGGTACCTGCTGGCCCACTGGCGCTTTGAACCCGGCTGGGTTGATCCGGTTCAGGGGGTCGGGCTGCACTGTGTGCTGGTATCCGGCGTATCCCGGGGGCTCCTGAATGACGGGCGGGTCCTCCCGGACGGGCTCCGAAGAGCGGGTGATGGCGGGCTCCGTGGGCAGGCCCACCTCGTCGTTCAGCGTCTCGTCCAGGTCCTGGTCGGTGTAGGCGCCGCCCTCGGTGTCCGTGTCCTCGTAGTCGGAGGTGTGACGGCTGTCCGTGCTGTACATGGAGTACTCGCTGCCCGGGGCCGACAGGTATGACAGGCGGTCGTCGTGCAGGTCCAGGTCATCGTCCGGAGCACCGTCCGCCTGGGGGGGGGACAACAAAAAAGCAGCAACATTACAGCACGAAAGAATAGAAATTAGCAGTAAAAAGAACAAAGTGGTTAATTATTTCACAATAAAAACTACTCATTATTAGTTTTTTTTATCCACTTTCATAAGTGTGAAGCTGTGTGATGTCAGCGTGAGCGCTGAGTATCCCACCTTGCCCTCTGAAACCCACACCAGCTGGTTCTGCTGCTGCTGAATGGTATCCTTCAGGGCTCCGTACCAGCCGTCATTCATGCTGTTCATGTTAATGGTGGCTGGGGTTGAGAGGAAACGGAAAGAGCAGAGACAAAACACCCCTCAAATAAAAGAAGACTAAAAACACAATGTCCTCATGAAAACCATTATGGCTATCACTTGACTTGGGAATAGAAGTCATTAACACATATACTGATAATCCACTTATTTGTCTACATAAAGGTTTCTATCCTCCCCAAGCCTATGTCTTGTCTGGGCTTAGTGGTTGTATCTTATTACATCTATTAGAACCATGACTTTGGTCCTGAATCCAAAAGGACTCATGGTCCATAGGACGGCCTGGCAGGTGTCAAACTGTTGCACAGGTGAAACCCTACTCTGTCCATTCGTCCTCCTCTAAAAATACCAGCTTGTGTGCTTAATCCACAAGCCTGTGTGGAACGGGGGAGTAACTCCATGTGGAGAAGATGGATGGATGCAGGCTTTCCGCTCTCCTGGGGCCTCTCTCTTTACTGCCAGCAGATGGTAGACGATGAGGTGGAATGTCCCATTACAGACGGTGGACAGGGCCGCGTGTAAAATGGGTAATGACGGCTGAGGTCCTATGGGGGGGTTCGCGGTAAGCCCCGAGTGGCCCTGGACGTGCTGCGACAACACACCCGCTGCACAGTGCACTGAACGAAAACCGAGGTGACGCTACGGCCCAGCCCGCCACACTCGCTGCCGACTACGCCATCTACCTCTGACAGCAATCCTCATCCCTCCCGTGGAGACTCACTGGTGAACAGGTGGTGGTTGTTCTTCCTCAGTTTCAGGGCTCTCTCGTACAGCTTCCTGGCAGACTTCCTGGATTCGGGGCACAGCCTGGTCCTCATGGTCTTGACGCCCTGCTTGCTGTCTGGGTTGAGGAAGACCACGATGGGGTACCACTGGGCATAGTTCAGACGGTCCACCGCGTTGGGGGTGATGTCCAGTACAGCGTGCTTGTCCTAAAGACATCCCCACCCGTGTTAACATTAATTAGAAACGCTTTGGAAATAAACGCTTTGCTCAAAATGTTATTTCCTAGTCCATTCTCCTTAAACAAACACCAGAGAGCAGTAGTGAGCCATGCATAACTCTGAGTACCTCAGTTCTTTAAGAGGTGATCTGTCTCTGAAGGTTTTCTGTTAGCGTGTATGTGTGTGTGTGTGTGTCACTCACCCGGTCAATGATTTGTTTAATTGTGTGGAGACGAATGATGCCGGAGCTGCGCTGGTCCTTTCCTGCGTCTCGGGGCTCGCTCTCTGCAGAGGGACAGGGTTACAGGGTTACTGCAGGAATCACCACACAAGGCAGCCCATCACCGTAACTCCAACACATGCATTAAGCCTTAAGCACTTTCCGGAAGATGAAACCCAGGAAGTGTCATTAGAAATGTGCACGTGCAACATTGCAGTAGGGTATAACCCACAGTGCAGGGGGATGTGTTACGTGTGTGAAAAGCATTGAGGTGTGACAATGCACATTCAACAAGTTAGCGAACCATTTCAGATTCGGGATTCAGATTTCAACCTCAAGGGAGTTAAAGCAGGAATGTTTTAAAATGGTTAATGATTCAAACACAGCCTGTTTGTCTGTCTCTGTCTGTCACCACAAGGGAATGACACCTAGAGAGGCCATTTGACCTGGGAAAAGTTTGGCTACTCAGCACTCTGACCACTAACATCACAGGATCTTATCTGTCACCACTCAACCCAATGAAGGCAGCATTCTGAATGAGCATTCTACAAAGCAGAATTGTAATGTTACTGGCCCTCAAACCTTCTGACATTGACACATTATTTGGCGTCAGCTCCAGTCAAAGGTTACATTTAAAGCAGTGGTATTTAAAGTTTGGGTAACTACGATGCAGTTGGAGTTTTCTTGCAGTTGGAAAAATAGCTACATATTTATATTTCAAACCAAAAAGTGCAGAAATACTATGGACGCATCTGTATAAGCACACATTTAATGGAAATGTATGGGAAAATAACATTGATTTTGTATTCATTTTCAAGAGATAAAAGTATTATTTAAAAGGTTAGTAGTTAATGTAAAAAATATCTAAATGTAGAGATATTACTTTCTTTTTTTTTGGCAGGGGTAAACCCCCTAAAACAGGGTATCCAACAATTAGTGTGGAAAAAAATGGTGTCCCTACTGACAAACTTTTAATACCACCAATGTAAAGTATAGATTACAGTGTAAAACACATACAGGTATTAGGGGCTTTGGGATGAAGAATGCACCAGAACTGTTATGCAGCCGCTTGCGTTCTATTGGATACTGACTGTGCCATGTGCACATGCTCCATTACTGGCTGTACATTATGCAACCTTGCTACAGGCTCAATCAGGCCATACAATACCAACTATAGGAAACATGTACAGGATAGAGGCTACGACAACACAACGCTAACTAGCATTAACTAGCACTGACAAAAACAGGTTGATGCACTGAATGACATACTTTCCAGTCCTTCATGTTGCTGTGTTTCTGGAAAACAAATACAAGGTATATAGAGAGATAGGTTACGCAGAATACGTCCAGCCATGGAAACATTTTACATGTGGAATTGGAGGAGTGCACTTAGGATAATGGACAATGAATGCTGCTGCGCATGAGAGAGCACCAGCTGTTAAAGGAGGTAGTTATTTCCTCAAGTGTTCCTGGAGTATGAGGGTTTGTCTGGTCTCTAACACAGCATCCCTAAATACTGTTTTCAGCTCTGTGTGTCTGTGTGTGTGTGTATGTCTCTCTGTATGTGTGAGACATGTCTGAAACAGACTCTGGATGGTTGCTAATTGCTAGATAAAGGCTACTCACTGGCCAGTTCAAACAGGTCAGGCTCCTCTCTGGACAGCTTCTCTCTTGCCACGTCAGCGATAGGCCCAAAGATTACCACGGGCCTCAGGAAACCGGCTGGATGACAAGAAGACGATCATTACCATATCTGGCACCATACTGACAAGCCACTTGTATCAACAAACTAAACGAAGCACTGAGAAAGCATCTAGTATGTGACATATCCCTGGTCCAGATCTGGGTACCACCTACCCTCTCTGAGAACCACCCTCTCATACGCAGGGAACTTGGTCTGGACCGGCTGGGCGGACAGGTCCTCTCTGCTCTTCCTCAGGTTCCTCTTGGAACTCCGCAGACCGCGGAACCTCCAGAAGTCAGCCCTGTCACCCCCTGGTGTTTTGGGGAGGGTATACTGCACGCTGGACAACTGCTCTGCCCTGGAGAACGGGAGAAAAGGGAGATGTCATGCAATGGATTCCCTCATTGGATTCTGATGGAAACAAAGTCGGTTTATTTTTGCATTAGGGACATTTACCGGCATGTTACTTCTTTCCAACTTCACACCAAACTGCATTTGTAGACCCTTTCATTTAATGCCGTATCACAAAGTTCTGCAATATCCAATTAGAACTCCACTCCATTGTGAAATGCTAATACACACCTGGACATAATTCAGTAGACATTTAACGGTTTAGAACGGAGACCAGGGAGCCGATGAAGAGAAGGCGTGCTGCGATGTGTGCTAGGGTAACGTATGCATGTGATAAATGTCTCACCCTGGTATACTGTCAGAGCTGAGACATTCCCCTGTCTGCAATGTGGTGTGGAATCTCACTCTCTCTAAACATAGCCAGGGGCTGTAAGCTGGGCCAAAAAGGGGCGTCAGACCTCGACACCCTTAGGACTCCATGCTGTTTCATAATGAACGGATAGTGAAAATGGCGCAAATGCTTCCCAACAACAACTTCAGCAGTGTAAGTGAGACTAGGGGTGATGGAAATGTGTCCTACTTTACACAGTCTGGTTTGTCATTTCATGTTTGTTAGTGTTGTTGATTGCCATGTTTATGGCAATAGCAAGGTTGTTGCGCCCTAGCTCGCTCGCTTAAACACACAAACACTCTACCTGTGCTTGTCGGGGATGATGCCTCTCTCTACCTGTTCTTGTCGGGGATGATGCCTCTCTACCTGTGCTTGTCGGGGATGATGCCTCTCTACCTGTGCTTGTCGGGGATGATGCCTCTCTACCTGTGCTTGTCGGGGATGATGCCTCTCTACCTGTGCTTGTCGGGGATGATGCCTCTCTCTACCTGTTATTGTCGGGGATGCCGCCTCTCTCTACCTGTTATTGTCGGGGATGCCGCCTCTCTCTACCTGTGCTTGTCGGGGATGCCGCCTCTCTCTACCTGTGCTTGTCGGGGATGATGCCTCTCTCTACCTGTGCTTGTCGGGGATGACGCCTCTCTCTACCTGTGCTTGTCGGGGATGATGCCTCTCTCTACCTGTGCTTGTCGGGGATGATGCCTCTCTCTACCTGCGCTTGTCGGGGATGATGCCTCTCTCTACTTGCGCTTGTCGGGGATGATGCCTCTCTCTACCTGTTCTTGTTGGGGATGATGCCTCTCTCCACCTCCTGGTGGTTCTTGCCGATGCGGATGGCGAGCCAGGAGCCCAGCTTGCCGTTGTAGAGGGTGTCCACCACCCGGAACACCTCTCCCTTGTTGAAGCTCAGGCCGTACGGAGACTCCTTCTCATACTCAAAGTGGGTTCGGATGTAGAACGAGTCACCTACATCTGACTCCACGATCCGCCGGTACACTGGGAACATGGTTAAATAATACATCATGTTGTACAATTAAAGACAATGTAGAGTTGACAGCTTAAAAGGCTGGTTTTTGTGCTAAAAAACCTACACTCAATCAACCCCAGATACTACTGTGCATTAATCAACCAGGCCCCCTCACATCGGTCCTTCCCTCATCCTACTCACCATCCTTCTTCTTCTGGGCCAGAATGGTGACCTCCTCACCCCTCGGGAGGTCAAGAAGGAACAGCACAGCCTCCTCTCGGATAATGTTGGCGAAGTCTACGTTGTTTACCTACAGGGAGGGAAAGCTACTATAAACGTGGTTCAGCCCAGTGGATTCCCCCCTCCACCCCTGCTGTCCTCAGCACAACACAGTGTTTATTTAGACTGCTGCACGGGCAGCGGTTCAACCAGCAACACATGAGAAAACAACTGTTCTCTTCCTCAGAAGAGACGTCAAGCATTTCTCTCAACTAGCCACACTTCAAGGGCCTGGGGAAAAACATTATGTCAGGGAAGGGCGGCACAGAGAGCAGAAACATCCTAGAGTCTTGAACTCCTTAAGCATGTTTTTATTGCAATTAAATGAAGGTATAAATATACAGTGATATCAACCAATACCTTCCAAAATATCTATACAGTAATGTGATTTTCGACCACATCGCCCAGACCCAGCTGGGTTACAGGGCAGAGATGTGTTTGTGTAACAGAAAGGGAGGTTAGAACAGGGGAGGGGCTGGTCCTCCACACATACCATTGTGACCTTTACTGTGGTGTGGGAGGAACACAAAGCATGGAGTGTTTCAATAAAATGTGTAGCTAGTAACAAACACGATTAAACGAATCCAAGTCTGATATCAGAGGGGGCTTCTATGAACAATGTTTCCCTGGAGTCCAATACTATGGACAGGCTTCGAGAAGGACAACAACAGCCTCTATTGACGGGTTCAGAGTGAACAAAAGCATGGTTTCGACAGAGAGAAGAGCCAGGCATTGACCTCAGTCTGATTCACAGTAATTACCGTCTTGTATCCAACACCACTATGACCAGTAACACAGGGTCATAGTTCCACAGTATTTCCAAATACGTGTTGGCAGTGATCAGACTTTTACTAGAACAGCTGAGGTGACAGTAATCACCCTTCAACACTATACACTGTGGAAGAGAAATATTCACAAACCACACACATCCTACACACTTTCAAAATACAACTTTACAATGGCCTGTAGACCAAAAATATTTAAGTGATGCAACATAGAGAACCGCAGAAAAAATAAAATAAAAGATTTGTCAATTTCTTGGACATCTCACCCTGAGAATCTGGTCTCCTTCCTCCAGGCCTTCCCGGGCAGCTGGACTGTCCTCTAAGACTCCGGCTACAAAGATGCCCACGTCGTTCCCTCCAGCCAGCCTCAGGCCGACACTCTCCCCCTTCCTAAACTTCACCAGCTTCATACTGGGCCTGCACGGGGAGGGAACGCACGGCACGCACACACGCAGTCAGACAAGTTAGCAATTCCAATTCAGCTGCCAACACGGTGCCAACGCCGCAACACTAGCATGGTAACGACAGCACGGTTATAGCGGCAGGTTACCGGAGGATGCTGTCATCATGACCAGCGCTTGGCACCGGGGCGTCAGAGGGACTGACTGGCAGGTCCACATCAGGCTGGCCGGGCTGGGCGTACACGGGCTTGGGTTCTACGAGACCAACACACACACACATACACACGGTCACATGTGGTCTGACAGCGTTAACACATACCAGTAAGCACACACCTATTTGTGGAAACGGTGGTTGAGTGCGGCCGAATAGGGTGGGTGTGCATTTGCTGCTCTCAGAACTGCTGCGCCACTGTATTAGCTACACTAAACACCTTCATCCATTGTCATCCATGGCTTACACCTGTGTAATTTGGTTGGTAATAACCTTAACTAGTTAGCTAGCTAACGTTACACTAAAAACAATCTGGTTAAATGACAAGGGGTTTGCATTCGTAATGCGTGTTGACTTGAACATGCTTAACAGCAAAATACATCGGTAGGTAAAACGATCAAAGGGGATGATTTGGCCAATCTGTCTAATCTCTTGACAATAAAGAGATGGTGTTTTATTGGATTCCCCGTCCAGTGATTCACAAATAACCACATTTTTGAGGGGGTAGTCTTTTTTTCTCAGTGAGGTCATTCATTTGAGCTGGTAAGCTATGTCACTGGTAATTAAGTAGCTGGAAAACAAGGCATTTTTCTTTCTTCGTAAGTCACTGGGAAAGTCTTTGAGAGTACACACAGCCAGTCGTGCCTTGAACCCCGCATCACAATGTTGTTATTCACTAAAATTAAATGACAGAACATGTACTTAGTAAAGACCCTCCCACAAGGCCCACTTCAAATGCAAGGTGTTCAAGGCTTACATGTGCTGTGTTAATAGCCTAGGGATGAGATTATAGACCGACTAGCTTCACCTCCACTCCTGTTAGTAATACCTATAGGATCTCCAAAACATTAGGCTATTAAGTGTCTGCTTTATGTTCAAGAAACACTGAATGAAATGTACGCTTCGTTTTATTTTCCATTTCCTGTGAATAAAAAACAATATTTTTAAAGCCCTAGTAAAAGAGAACACATAATCGCAGACATGATTAGATGCGAATAGGTGGAAATTATGTAACCCTAAAAGAATAAGCGAGAACACTGTGAGTTAGGCTTTCTGAAGTATGTGATCGAAGAACATTCCATTCCTGGGAGGAGGTTGTCTGGAATCAGACAGGGAGAGCAGCATGCTATGGAGGAGGTCCAGGCCTGTTTCGGTTCAGCCAGGTTGTGCTGTGGGGGTTGGGCTCAGACTGACCTGGCAGCGGGGGCAGTTTGTCCTCACGGGCCAGTGGCTGGTCGCTGATGGCCATGACAAGGGTCTCCTTGGACCCTTTAACAGGGGTGGACACTGCCCCGGGCTTGGAAATCCTCTCCTCATCTCGACTCCTGTGGCTGGAAAAACAAACAGTTCATTATGAATCCAGGCGTGTTTGTTCTATGGCACTAACAACAAAGCTTACTACAGACTGGTGGAGAATAACACTAAGGACCTGTTGTTTAAGCCCTGGGATGTTGCAACACACAGATGGTTTATTAACCATTTTACTGACATCGGTAATGGGTGTTTGAGCGTACTTCAGGGGGAACAGTATGGATTTAATGAGGACTTGGAGTAAATAACAATAATAAGCTCAGCAGCCGTTACATGCAGCCGTCTTGCTCTATAGGGTCTGACCTATTCTCTGCTGGCCTCAGGTTCACCTCGGATTCACTTCCCACTGAGCGGATCAGCAACAGATCTGGACTCCTTCAGCCTTTCCGACAACCACACGGACAGCTCAAACACCGACTGAGTCATGTAGAAGCAGACATTTAGTCTGAATGCTGTGATCGAGAGCTGGATGCGATACGATCAGAAGGCCAGCTCTATGAAATAACATTGTTCTGACAGATGAGCCGTTCCCCTCGTGGACCGAACCGAACAAGATCAGCAGCGCCAGTCCCAGTTCACAGAATCCAGGCACTGAGTGTCCACATCAAATGTGTGAATGCTGTGCGTTTTGAGGGGGAGAAAACAGGTCAGAGGAACACTCTCTGCCCCAGCTTTGAAGCCCCAACCACTCAGCGCCACTGGGCTGTTTCTCAGAACAATGGGTGAATTCCAGCCTGATCACATGGCCTGGGGTTAGCACAGCTCTCCAGACAGTATTCAGCAGCATGTAGCACAGGATGAAGGGAAAGGTAGGCTACACCGCAGCCCAATATTGAGAAATGTAACAATTATTCAACTTCATAAGGAATGCAAAAACATAGCTTTAAGGGTCTGTCTGTTTCTTTGTCAGTCAGTCAGTGAGGGACTCCTGGCCTGTCTGTTTCTTTGTCAGTCAGTCAGTCAGTCAGTCAGTGAGGGACTCCTAGCCTGTCTGTTTCTTTGTCAGTCAGTGAGGGATTCCTAGCCTGTCTGTTTCTTTGTCAGTCAGTGAGGGATTCCTAGCCTGTCTGTTTCTTTGTCAGTCAGTGAGGGACTCCTAGCCTGTCTGCTTCTTTGTCAGTCAGTGAGGGACTCCTAGCCGGTCTGTTTCTTTGTCTGTCAGTCAGTCAGTGAGAGACTCCTGGCCTATCCGTTTCTTTGTCAGTCAGTGAGGGACTCCTAGCCTGTCTGTTTCTTTGTCAGTCAGTGAAGGACTCCTAGCCTGTCTGTTTCTTTGTCAGTCAGTGAGGGACTCCTAGCCGGTCTGTTTCTTTGCCAGTCAGTGAGGGACTCCTAGCCTGTCTGTTTCTTTGTCAGTCAGTGAGGGACTCCTAGCCGGTCTGTTTCTTTGTCTGTCAGTCAGTCAGTGAGAGACTCCTGGCCTATCCGTTTCTTTGTCAGTCAGTGAGGGACTCCTAGCCTGTCTGTTTCTTTGTCAGTCAGTGAAGGACTCCTAGCCTGTCTGTTTCTTTGTCAGTCAGTGAAGGACTCCTAGCCGGTCTGTTTCTTTGTCAGTCAGTGAGGGACTCCTAGCCGGTCTGTTTCTTTGCCAGTCAGTGAGGGACTCCTAGCCTGTCTGTTTCTTTGCCAGTCAGTGAGGGACTCCTGGCCTATCCGTTCCTTTGTCAGTCAGTGAGGGACTCATAGCCGGTCTGTTTCTTTGCCAGTCAGTGAGGGACTCCTGGCTTGTCCAACTGTTTCTTTGCCAGTCAGGCAGATAGGGACTCCTAAATCTCAGAATGGTGTTAAGAGGCCACACATAAACTCCCACTCTCTTCTCTCCTTTTCTTAACACATCAACATTCGAGGACCATGCAACTGCCAACCGTTTCCGATTTCCTCATGTGGCTTAATTTTAAGGACACCATGGGGAAATGGAGAGAGAAAGGTATGCTTTTATGAATATATTTTATTCACTTTTATAAAATGCCACAAGTGCTTATCTACGTTGTTACTTTACAATTGGATGGAAATCCCCCAAAACAAATGCAGGATGCTTAAAAGACTGCAGCTGAAATTCAATTAAATCTTTTACAGATCCACAATAGACCTACCCCCACATAGATACACAACATATTATGGGATGTTTCTCACAAGGACAAGGGAAATGCATGGAATGACGTGAACCATCTGGCTCTGGGGCAAATCTCTGTGGGAAGTGTGTCAAATTCCTGCATAGCTAATGCATACTGTGCTGACTCCTGCATGGTGCATGGCTAATACATAGTGGGTCTGGGTGAAGCCAATCCCCCGCCCTGCTGACACTCATTTACCAAAATTCGAGTCCCTCTTGCTTGACATTCAGAAAGTCTATGACTTAGAGAGGCCTAGGATAAAGGGACCAAAAATCTAACCAAGTTCTCTAGTCATAGCAACAGAAGGCACATGAATAGTATTTATTTTACTTAATGGCCATGTCCAAACAAACACCAATTAGATATTCCAAACCTAAAGGCTAACACTGGGAAACATGACTGAGACAAACCAACTAGGTACTAGCCTAAACTCTACTCTCTGGCAGGGTTGTTTTGAAACATTGGGACACTTACAGTGGAAGAACTCTCTGTAAGAATCTCCCTGCATTCCTGCATTGAGACAAGATTCTTATTCAGTGTTGACAGTTAGACTGGGACTGATTCATAGCAGTTGGTTGCTGGAGTGTCTCAGAGACAAACAGGCAGCTGTAAATCACAAACAAATCATTCCTCCAGATTCCTAGTAACTATTTAACCAGGTATTAATCCAACCCTCTGATGACAGCGTCAGAAATGTCATTGCACCATTTTCTCCACTGCCTCCTGTGGGTATGTAGCTTTCCATGTGTTTTTTAATTGCCATCTGATTCCATAGGATGTGACACAGCTTGGGGTTTTGACCAGGGGTAGAGAGGAGACCCGGGCCACTACCCACCAACTGGCTGTCAGTTCACGATATCAGATGTACTGTATGGATACAGCTGCTTATCTGCATTTCTGTCAACATACCAAGATGTCTACAGCAACGGACTACAGCCCAGCGTCAGTAGGGATCTGAAGACAACACAAAAACACAAAGCGCTTGGCAACTACAGGGAGCTGCAGCGAGAACGGTTCACTGTGATTCAAAATACAACCAGACACCTTTGGACCCCGGGGTTCTGACCGTGGGGATCTGACCACTGTGTTCTGACCGTGGGGATCTGACCACTGTGTTCTGACCGTGGGGATCTGACCACTGTGTTCTGACCGTGGGGATCTGACCACAGGGTTCTGACTGCAGGATTCTGGTTCCTGGAACAACTTGCTTGGAAGCAAAACAATTGACATGAGCGGTTTTGTGTTTCTCACATCCAGAATTCCTCTCAGGGTCTGAAGTGTTAGCCGGAGAGACGAGGCTTCACCCGAGCCATCGTCCGTCCCCAGGCTGTTTAACTTCTGCGATACAGCAGAGGGCCAGGCCACGTGATGGGTCATCAGCCTTCCCATCCCTCCCTCCAGCCCCTCCGGCGTCAACAGAACATTCAGGCCGGCTTACAGCGCTGAGCCCTTGGCCAATCAGAGACCCGCTGTCAAGCCTCCCTCCGTCAGAGCACCTCATGGACTCATCTAGGGGTCTGCAGACTATCTACTCAGGCAGCTAGGCAGGCAAGCCACTACTGTGTGTCAAAGACTGTTATCTTTCTAATGCTCTCCACGCAGATTTACTTCAGCCTCCGACTGAGATGATGGATAGGAGAAAATGACGCAACAGAGGAAAAGAAAGGGACATTTAGATGAGTTGGAATCGGAAGGAAGAGACACACGTAGTAAACTGTTCAGATATTGTCTAATATCAGTCATTGCTGTGAGTTAGTTTGGTCCGTTCCAGGCTGATGGCGGGGAGTAGGCAGGGTTTCCTCTGGCTCACCAGGAGCTAGAAGAACATTCTATACAGGGAGACTGTACGGGGAGCTACAGTATGGGCACTGGCCAAGTGGAATCTCAACTACGTGGAAAAGGATCGATATCCTCCGGCTCTTTGTGACCTATGACCCCGGCATGTCATTATGGGACTGCCAGGCTTATTCCAGAGGGATATGTTTATGTTTTATTCATCCCAATGTCTACTGATTTATATATTGCACTGAAGATGCCCCGGGGATTAACAGTGACCACTAAGTGACCACTTCTGTCTCATTATGCTGTACCAGTGTGGGGAAGCTTCGTTTGAAGTTTGGTAGCAAGAAAGCTTGACTGATATTTACGACAGCTGGGTGTTCCATTAAGATGTTATAATGGCAGGTGACTGTGTGTGTGTGTGTGTGTGTGTGTCTTACCTGCCATTGCTGATCTGCCGTGGTGAGTTCCGGCAGGGATCTGAGGGGGGGTCAGAATGGACAGGGGAGCGGGATCGACTGCCCCGTGCTCGATCGTGGGATCGATTGGAATGGTCGGATGTCAGCGAATGAATTTCTGAAATGTCTGTTCGAATACAGTGGCGTTTAATACAGCGACTGAGCCATACAAAGTTTAACTTAAAAAGACATCAGAAGAAAATGATCCTCCTTTTCAAATATCTCTGCAAAATGGCGCCCAAAAAATATCATGCCATGTCATGCTCTGAATCAATACGGTTGTTGAACATGAATTAGCTGGTGAAGGGTTCGTCTCACCGTCTCGGTCTGAGTTGTTGCCAGAGGGAATGCTGTCATCCATGTCCGGAATGTTTAACAGCGTGGCTCTCTCGTCTCTCTGCACCACCATCTTTAACTTGCCTTTTGACCTCTCGATCAGCTTCTTAGCATCTATTAAGGACAGGTTCTCTGTCACTGTGCCATTGATCTGAGAAACACAGAAAAACAGGCACGTTAAGGAAGGATCGCTTATAACAGTTTAATCGCGGATGTCACGCTGTCATACATGGCATAAAAACAGCGTTCAACAAATGAATGGTTGGTTTCAGTATTGAACTTATCACTTAAATTTAGTAGCCATAAAAAAAAAGCACTAGTTGTTGTCTGAATATTTCAAAGTCTCAACTCACACAACGTCCTCTTTTATGGTGTCCACAACTAAAGGACTAAACAGTTGGAATTAATCCAGGGTGTACATTCTGGTGATAAGGTAAATCTTTCCCTTCAGCCAATGACTAGTCAGGAACAAAAGAAAGTGATGGAATGCCTGGAATGCCTGTCCCAGTGAAATGTCTGAGAGGAATACTAATTCACTGTATATTTGGAAGCACAGGCTTCTCTGAGGGCACAACGACACAAGCAAACAGTAGAAGAGTTGTCATGGTGAAACTGGGTGTGTTCTGTTGGTGAGGTTAGTCTGATGGTAATGTTCAGTATGTTACACCCCGCTTTAACGCAGAGGAACCTTGCAACGTTCCAGTATTAAGACATACCAACCAGAACGCATTCTGAACACACTGAGATGAGGCGAGTTTCACTCTGCCATGTTTCTGTTCAGTCTGGGATTTGAACCGGTGAACTTGGGACTCCAGGTCCTTGTCTCTAAGCATTAGGCATGGTCATCTCCCCGTCTCTCACCTTCAGGACCACGTCCCCCTCCTGGATGTTTCCGTCTCGCGCTGCCAGGCTCTCTGGGGAGATATCCTTCACAAAAATGTGGCTGGCCAAACGTAGACCGTACTCTGCTTTGAACGACAACAACAGAACCACATTAGCACTCAGCACAGTACCGCACCTTGAAACCATAGGGCTGTTAAAAAGGATATAAAGATACGTTTGGTGTGTCATATTAAAACAAAGAGTGAGTCAGTGACAAGGCAGTCATTAAAACTCCTCCCCCTCATATAGAACTGACTGATATATATAAACTTTGTACCAGTCATTACCTTGGACACACCTACTTATTCAGGTTTTACTATATTCCACATTGTAGAACAACAGTGAAGACATCAAAACTATGAAATACCACATATGGAATCATGCAGAAACCAAAAGAATAAAGTGTTAAACAAATCAAAATACATTTTATATATTAGATTCTTCAAAGTAGCCGCCCTTTGCCTTGATGAGATCTTTGCACACTCTTTGCATTCTCTCAACCAGCTTCATGAGATGTAGTCAATGATTCCCACCTTCATTCTTGCGGGACTTGACGAGGGTGACTTTGGAGGGCCGTGACGGTACCGAAGAGGCTTGGGATCGGCCAGAGCGAGGCGATATGCTCCTCTCTCTCGAGGCACTGTGTTCCCTCCGGCTGCTGTTGCTGCGTTCCCGCTCTCTGTCGTTCGTCGGCCGGCCGGTCGTACCCCCGCTAGCCCCCGCATAAGCGCTTGTGGGCCCACTGCGGCCGCTGTGCTGCTCGTAACCATCGTCTTCATCAGTGTCATCCTCCTCATGCTCTGACATAGTCTCTCTGTCCCCCGGCCGAGATGCTGGGATCTGAACCTTCCGTTTTCTTCGGATTGTCTGTGGGGAGAGGAAAAGGGCATTCTTAACCGCCTCAAACGACCTTCGTGAAGTCTAAGTACAAAACAGCTAAGAATGTTGGACCATAACCGTGCTGTACGTCATTCCCCTGTGGAAACAACTCACTATTTTAGCATTCTTCCCACTCTTCCGAAGCTGCTGCACGGCATACGCGTGTTCAACATTGTCCATGGACACGGCGTTGACCATCACCACGCGGTCATTTTCCCTGCAAGATATACAGAGAGGTTCAACCACAGTCCAGGATCTTTGCTGATGCCTCTCAAATCAAGATCACAGCACTGGCATTTTGGGCAAGCACCTGGTGACCCGGGTTAAAACTGGTACAGTGCGGAAAATCATTTGGTAGTGATTTATCTCCACTTACGCTAAGAGTCCTTCAGCTGGGCCTCCCTTCAGCACATCAGAGATCACGATGGACGTCTCGCCGCTCTGGAAGTGAGGGTTGTCCCGGCCACCTGAAATGGCAATACCGAACCCGAACCCCGGAGCCTGTACACAACACACAGACCAAAACCCAGTCAACGCAAATGAGATCTGGGAGAACAGACAGTTACATTCATTTCATCTTTTGGGGATTTTTGCATGAGTTTTGCATGTACACGGTACATGGTAGTGAATGACACAGGAAACTTCACTTCCTTAAAAGTGGGAGAAGAAACACGTTATGTCTCACAGCCTTCTTTAGGGCTTCATGTGAAACAGTCTAATTCAGGGCTTCATGTGAAACCGTTTAGTTCAGGGAACCATCACCTGGAAGACATGAGACAACCTTTCATTGGGATGTGTTCCCTGTAATGGGAGGTTTGAAGGATCAATATTTTTAAGTGTTATCGCATCGAACGCAGGCTAAACAAAACACACCTAGTCTATAAACAAAACACACCTACTGGTATTTAGCCCAACCACAGTGCACCACTCTCAGATGTTTCCAATCTTCAGACAGACAGTCTCAGTTGTTTATTATCACTGCCTGTCTGACCGTCCTGACTCTATACTGACTCCTAGTCTCCTGAGAGCTGTTTAGTGTCTCAGCCTGTCTGACCGTCCTGACTCCATACTGACTCCTAGTCTCCTGAGAGCTGTTTAGTGTCTCAGCCTGTCTGACCGTCCTGACTCTATACTGACTCCTAGTCTCCTGAGAGCTGCCAACTCACAGGGTGTCATTACACGGTGTAACAATGCCCATGGGTGTTCACTTCACCTCACAGACAGATGCCAGCCATTATATGGCCCCAGTTTACCATTGAGTCGACAACCTTTCACCTGTAAGTCTATGTCATTGAGAGGTGTTACACTAAACAGGTAATGATATGCTAACCACTGCAGTTATGAGGCAGCTAGTTTAAACAGTCGTCCTGTGTGTCAGGGGGTTAATTATCCAGGCTGGGCAGAGGTCATGATTCCACTCCTGTTAGAAGAGCTGTTTGTCACCAGTTCTTCAGTGGAAACAGCATGGTAACCAGCCATGTGACGCCGTAATCTTACAACCACAGCCCACTCAGCGACTGTGAATCACACCCTCCTCAGGACTCTGGGAAACCTTGATGAAGCGGCTGCTAATTAGATTACTATAATGGAGTGTAGTCTGAACACCTACTTCACAACAACAGCATCATGTGACTATATAGACATAAATGTTACGCTGTGCAATGGTCAGTTAACTGTCAATTCTTTCAGCTAACACCTTTGGTTGAAAATTGTGAAATCCAATAGGTAAAAGAATAACAGGATAATGCATTGTTGAAGTAATTCATTCCTTGAGGTCTTAAAACACATTGGGATTTGTTGCCAACGAGGAGAGGAACACACAGGAAGGGGATGCAACAGGGCTGTCTTCCTCACTGCAGCTTCCTGACATCTGTCAACTGGGCCTATTGTGTGTTCTATGAGCACACTTCCTGACCCGCAGCTGGACTGCCCAGGGCTCAGACGGAATAGGGCAGAGAGACAGGGATGAGGAGTGAGAGAGGGATGAGGAGTGAGAGAAAAGGGATTAGGATGGAGAGCATTGGGATTAGGACAGATAGAAAAGGGATGAGGGCGGAGAAAAGAGGGATGAGGGCAGAGAAAAGAGGGATGAGGGCGGAGAAAAGAGGGATGAGGACAGAGAGACAGAGGTAAATACTTACCCTGTGAAGGGTCACTGTGTGCTGTTCCCATATAACGGTTTCCTCCATTGCTGCACCCTGTAAGACAAGACAGAGAAACACTGAGATAGAGTACTCAAAACCAGGGCAAAAGTCAACAGGAGGTCAAGTAGTGCCAATGTAGAACAAAATAGACAGAGTTTTCTTCATAAGTGTAGGAGAAAGATTTAAGTTGTGTTAGACCTGAGTGTCTCTGGGTGGCTGGATAACTCAAAACTCAGCCGGTGTTTTAAAAGCCTATCATGTGCTCTCTCCATTTGCAGAGCACTGTAATGGTCTGGGTTTCATGCTGAGAGGAGAGGAGGCTCACTGCCTTGAGGGCACAGCTCTAATGGGCACCCTGCGGGCAGGCTGGCAGAGCCAGGGAGACAGCCTGACGACCATTATACCACGCAGTTACTGAGCGCACCGCACACCACTGTGCCAGTTACCACAAACACACACCACCTTCACCAATATAGGTTCTGTATACCTGCATCTCTGGATGATAGACAGACCCAAAATGGGCTTATTAGCATTTAAGTGCAAACATTCCCATGTAAAAATGTATTCAGCAAACATCAAAACATAATAAATCCACACTGCACCTAAGCAGGCAGCCAGGTCTTATTCGATCCTGTATGGAATCCAGTTCAACCATTGTAAGCTATACATGTTGAGGTTGGTTTGAGCCTTTCTAATGGAGGTCTAACTGTCCACTAGCACCGTCTGCCAAAAAGGATTAAGGAAACAGTTAAACCACCAAGGAAGCACCAGAGACCAGACAGACAGTCCCCTCCCTTCATCCATCCATCTGTCCCTGGGCCTAACATGGCTCAGAACAAGCACTTGGTTCTGAGCAGTGCTGAGCTAAATATAGAGAAGAACAAGGGGGGAAACGAGCAGGTCTAACAGCATCATGATAAACCCTCCCCTCCATCCCCATCGTAATCATTACCACTAATCATTTCTCCTCTCCCCCACACAGAGGTGCTGTGTATAAGGTCCCCCAATTTGGTGAGGTGCCCAGAAGCTGAGACACAAAGATGATTTCTTGGGTGAGCAGAAACATTTTCAGGCAGTGGAAAACATGTTAAGGGGCGCCGTAAGAGGAGCATGGAAGACGGCAAATAACATCCACACTGAACACTGGAGACCCGAGAACACAGCTGTGGCCAGACAATCCGATGAAGACCTCTGGATCCATGGATGCCATATACACACAGACCACTACCAGTAGAGTATCCAAGGACCCACAACCACAAACGTCTGATCACCTCAGGAATACGGCTCACAGTGAGCGGCTTCCCCTAACCAACAGACCAACACTCTTCCAGCTGTGGACGCAGATGTCAGAAGACCGCGCACACGTTCGTCATGCCGAAGAATCCCGTCCATTGTTTTCCTCCCTCCTCCCCTGTCCTGGTTTTTCCAGGCATTGCTGCGGTGATTCAGGGAGAGGCCATTGTAGCTGGACTGGAAAGAACCTTAAGGCGTTGTTAGGGCGTGACTGTCCATATGAGTCACGAGGCCACAAGCCTTATGGGTTAACGGCCGGCCTCTGGGTCAGGGAGGTGAGTCACAGGGTGAGACACAGAAGAGTGAGAAGAGAGGAGCACTCAGAACTGTTCACTCCAGCGCGGCTACGCATGGCCATCCCTCGCTCGTCTGACGGGATTCTCTTTTTAATTAATCACCTCAATCTGCAGCAGCAATTAAACGGCTTGACGTGAAGTGTGAGTGTGTGTAGAACGGCGTCTGTTTACAGAGAGAACGCTGCAGAAAACCAGTCCTGATCTGACCACACAGTGTTTTACTATTTAAACTCAACCCTTCCATGTGCACAAGACTGCAGCCCAATGAGTGACCGGCAGGGCAACACGCCAGTGGTCTATTCCCTTGTTTCGCCATTCCCATTGGTGCCCTTCATGTATACTGTAGATGGATTGGAATACGCTGTATATGTCCAATTGGATATACAGTCTTTTTTATTTTTGCCTTTCTTGACCAACTGAATCACTCGAATTCGAACAACCTGTTCCCAAATTAAATTTGAAATGCTGTGTAAAATGTAAAGAGAGATAGAATGCAATGATGTGCAAATCATCCCTGTATTTAATTGAAATTAGTACAAAGACAAAATATACAATGTTGAAACTGAGAAATGTTATTGTTTTTGGAAAAATACATGCCCATTTGAATTTAATGGCAGCAACATTGTTCCAAAAAATTTGGGACAGGGGCACATTTACCATTGTGTTGCACTCTGTAGGCGTTTGAGAACTGAGGAGACCAATTGCTCTAGGTTTGAAAGTGAAATGCATTCCCATTCAGCGGCTCAACAGTTCGGAGGCTACTTTGTCATATTTGTGGGTGACAGGTCTGGACTGCAGGTAGGCCAGTTTAGCACCCAGATTATTTTACTAGGGAGGTATGCTGTTGTAATAGGTGCAGAATGTGGTTTGGCATTTTCTTGATGAAATAAGCAAGGCCTTTCCTGAAAAAGACATTGTCTGGATGGGAGCATACATTGCTCCAAAGACTTTTTTTATTGTTCAACATTAATGGTGCCTGCACAGATATGCAAGTAACCCATGCCATGTGCACTAATGCACCCCCATACCATCACAGACGCTTTTGAACTGTGCGCTGATAACAACAAGCTGGATGGTCCCTCTCCTCTTTAGTCCATGATTCCCAAAATAATTTTAGATTTTGATTTGTCAGACCACAGGACAGTTTTCCACTTTGCCTCAGTCCATCTTAAATGAGCTCGGGCCCAGCAAAGGCAGTAACGGTTCTGGATCTTGTTTATATATGGTTTCTTTTTTGCATGGTAGAGTTTTAACTTCCTGAGCCCATGCAATGATTTCCACTACAGAATCGTGTCTGTTTTAAATGCAGCGCCACCTGAGGGCCAAAACTTTTTTGAAAGTTGTTGCCGGTATCAAATTCAAAGTGGACATTTTTCAAGAAACAATAAAATGTCTCAGTTTCAACATTTAATATGTTGCCTTTGTGCTATTCTCTATTGAATATAGGGTTTAAATAATTTGCACATCATTGCATTCTGTTTTTATTTACATTTTACGCAGCCTCACAACCTTTTCAGATATGGGGTTGTAGTATAACAAGAAACAAGGCAAGCCTATTTCAGCCAGTCCGCAATAGAAAGTGTTGCCCACGTGAAAGGCTGTGTCGTTAACCACTACACCATGGAGCTGTACATTTGCCTGCTGTCAGTATAGCCTTGTCTATACAGACACCCGGCATCTGTATATCCTGAATAAATCCTCTTTTGCCACTGGCCGTTTTAATAGTTAATTGGCCATTTGTGAATGACATTGATACAGTTAAACTGACTAACGTTTCTTACTAAGTTTACCTCCACCTCAAATAGCGTCTATGTATGCCGTTTGCCAATGGCCGTTTTAACAACGCATTAGCCAGTAATAAGCTTTACCAGTATCTACTAACTTACTGGAATAGTCATAAGAATTGAGCAAATGCTAGCAAGTCTGCCAAAGCGATTTCATTTCATGGCATAAGAAGGTATTTTTTCTTTCATGGCAAAACAACATACTTTTTTCTTTCATTCATGAATGACATTTATACAGTAACTATCAATAAAGGTGACGATAACTAAACTTTTCACAAAGTGAAAAGACAAGAGAATCATGGAATCTACCAGAAATAATTAATAAACGTTTTTGCTCTCCATAGATTCGAACTTAGGTCTTCCACATGAGAGGCGCCATCTTTAACCACTACACCACAGCATTCAGAAGTTGCTAGATTCCACTGAGGATTGTGTTAAACTGACTAGCGTTTCTTATTAAGTTAACCGCCAACATAGGGTCTATGAACTGTATTGCTTTTGACCACTGGCCGTTTAAACAGCTTATTAGCGAGTAATAGGCTTAATAGTATCTTCTAACTTCCTTGAAATAATCATAAAAATTGAGTAATTGCTAGCGAGACTGAACTTTTCCATGCAGATCTTGGATCAGGCATGGTATGGTATCAGGCATGGTAGCCTGATCTTGGATGAGCGAAACAATATATGAAATACGCACAGTACCCAAAATTATATTGATAAAATAAGACATCAGGTAATATATCACATACGCTCTGCTTTGCAGTAGGTTCAACATAGGTTATTTGAGTTTTCATCTCTTCTCCATGCGGTTTGAGCTCCAACTGAACTTCTGCTGTTCAAGTAGCCTATATTACAACGTATTTAATGATGGTACGCGATCAGTTACTTTTATTTTACGTGGCTTGGGACTGGTTAGGATTGTATTAAAGCAAGCAGGAAGATATTAATCACAGTTGGAATGGATTGTATCAAACACCTGACTGGTGTTTGAAGTGATGAAAAGTTATTTTAAACTTTTACATGAAAGGCCATCCGCTGCTCTGGATGGCCATTCATGTAATTATTCTAACCTACTATAAGACATCCCATAGGTAATGCTTATGCCAAAAGAATAATCTATTTAAAAAATAAAGGCACACAAATTAGCGAAAGACAGAGAGCACATTTTGAAAAGTGCCTTCTTCCAACACAGACCACTCTCAATGCTTTAAATTAGAGATCGTTTTCTGAAATAACTATTTGGCGGGCCTATGTGGGAATAAAGCAGATATTTTCAGTCCTTCGGATAAATTTAGTTTTAATATATAGATGGGAGACAAAGGAAAAAATAGTTCTGGCAGTAACACCTTACTGAAACACAATGTCCCTTAGCCTAGATTCTATGAGTCTCTGGAACACTACTGGAGGGATGGAACACCATCCTTCCAAAATATATTCCAAAACATTTGGTGTTCAGTAGGGTTGAGCATTCGACTGCAATTTCCAATCCTACTTACTGATGTCTTTCCCATAAATTCAGTCATTGTTCTTATTGAAACACTAGCCAGGTAAGGGGTTTTAGTGACTGAAGCTCCTGCCATCCATGCCCCAATAATGAACCCTCTTTGATCATATTTTCTGACTGGATATGGCCGACCTTGGAACAGCCAGAAAGGTACGTAAAAGGGTAAACAACTTGTTAACAACTGAATGAACAAAATCATTCATCCCTTAACAGCTTTTGGAAAGGTAAGATTATATAATTCTTCCATCCTAGCCACATGAAAAATGGTTGAACACTGTAAATATTATTTCTAACAGGTCAGCATTCCAGTCTTTGACCCATGTAGCATATGCTAACAATAGGCCAGCAATCTGATGGAATCGGTTACAGGGATATTAAGCCCTGTACCATAGGACCAAAGCAAATTCCTTTCAGTAAAACCTAGATATTAACATTTAACTGATAAGAAATGCAACAAGGAACACCAACATGGTCATTATCCAATCCCAAATTCAAACAGTTTCATAAAACAATGAGTTGATTTATATATTTATATATGTTTCACACTGATTCAGGCTTGAGCCGTGGCCATAGAGGCCCTGTGTTGAAAAACAAAGGGCAGACAGGAGTGGGCAGTCCAGTGTCCAGCCGGGCCTTGATCTGTGGTAAAAAGGACTCTTTGTGTTATTGAGCTTTCACAGGCTCTCAGGCCTCAAAGGCTAAACTCAACAACATAACAGTGTGTTGGCCATACTACTGACAGGCCAGAAATAACCTGCAGCAGACAGGTTTCACAAAGAGGACTGGGGCTCTTTTATGCTCTCTCCGTTGGAGTGATTAGGTCTATAACAAGCTCTTTATCCTGAGCGCCGTCTAATGATGGTCCCAAGAGCGTGTACTTGTTTCACTATAGTTACTATATGTAACCTAAGTCCTCACAGGTATAGTAAATCATGGAAAAAATGACATTTTGTCTGGTTCTCATAATCAGGCTGATTTAGGCTTAGGGGTTACGTTTTGGACTCGAATTGCAGTTAGGTGTGATGTAGTGTATGTGAGCATGTATGTGGTAGGGACGTGCATTGGACATGATTTTATTATTAAAATAGTATCCACGTAACTGGATGTTTGAAATACAAATAAAGTAAAAACCTTAGTTACATTATTTAACCTAAGTCTGTTCATACTGGTAGACACACCAGACGTGGCTTAAGTACCTGAAGCTGTTATCCATCAACTCATAACAGTGCCTTTCTTGGATGGAGAAGCCTACAGTAGCTAACTACGCCAGCTATATTTGGCTTAAAAGCTTTGTGTTCAGCACATCATTCCCAACCACATTCAGATGGAGCAACAGCCAAACTTGGCATAGCTTTTTGTAATTTATTACTCCGTAAATGTATTTTTCCCTTGAATTACTGAACTTTAATCAACTCACAAACAGGAGATATTGTTCCATTATGACTGGATCCCCACACCACTAGTGATGCTGACGAACAAACAACAAACACATGTGAAGGAGACAGTGACTTGACTCTACCAGGGGATGAGGTTATATCAGATTGTCATCATCAGTGACTTGACTCTACCAGGGGATGAGGTAATATCAGATTGTCATCATCAGTGACTTGACTATACCAAGGGATGAGGTTATATCAGATTGTCATCATCAGTGACTTGACTATACCAAGGGATGAGGTTATATCAGATTGTCATCATCAGTGACTTGACTATACCAAGGGATGAGGTTATATCAGATTGTCATCATCAGTGACTTGACTATACCAAGGGATGAGGTTATATCAGATTGTCATCATCAGTGACTTGACTATACCAAGGGATGAGGTTATATCAGATTGTCATCATCAGTGACTTGACTATACCAAGGGATGAGGTTATATCAGATTGTCATCATCAGTGACTTGACTATACCAAGGGATGAGGTTATATCAGATTGTCATCATCAGTGACTTGACTATACCAAGGGATGAGGTTATATCAGATTGTCACATCATCGGTCAAACAGAAGTTCTGGATTTCAGAACAAAGGGGAAGAGAGCAACTGATGAGACATCCACTATTGCATGTTAACAAGGCAAAAGTCCATTTAAACCCTCCGCGTCTGGATCAATTACTAGATTGGTTGGAGACCAAACAAAAACAACTCCTATTTTCCTACTCTCATCAAGGCCAGTGTGGGAGATCTATTTGCAGGGGCTTTCTAAACGCCTGCCATCTTAAGATGAGGGTACCTTTCTTTTCAATCCCCTGACCCCATTCTGATCTTTATTTTGGGATCCACCACATAAAAAAAATGTATGTATTCAACAACAAATTTCTACTGTGTTTTAACTAATGTTCATAAATAAAAGTTACTTTCTTGTTTCTCAAGATCACATTTTTAAATCAGATGACCAATTCTGGGATTGCAACACCTAGTTTGGAAAACACTAAGCAAGTTAGCCAGGTCGAACAGGAAACACAGGGGGGAGACGTTTATTTGTTTGTTTTTGTTCTGTGCTTCTCCTTAATCACTGATGATGTAATGTAGTCCATAATAAGCCACCATCCCCCTATACAATCCAAAAAAGGCGTGTCAGAGAATACATCCAGCAGGGCCTTGTTCTGTCAACAGTAACACTGGTCTGTTGTAAATCAAGTAAATGTCATACTGTCCCCTAGTACATGTAGAAACACACATCTGAAATACAATAAATGGGTAACTTTAAAGTGAATGTTACTTTGAGGTAAAATCTGTGAAGAACATTAGGTCAGTTACTGTGTGTTGGTGATTGTGTGGAACAGGAAGCTACCAAGAGCAGGATTAACCCACAGGAAGTTGAGTCCCCTTCCTGTTAGTAAGGAATAGTTTCAGCTTGGAGAGGAAACACCCTGGATGGAGAAAAGCTCCTTGGAAACGTCATATTCAAAACATAGCAGAATTACAGTGAACAGGGCAAAACCATACAGCCAAACACAGAGTTACGTATAAAAATATCTAGCCTACATGATGCAGCACACTGTATAAATATTACACAATGCCATCATGTCAGAATAATACAATGGCGCTCGACAACACATCTCCTTTTATTCTGCTTAAAAACAGAGCATGAACATGATAGAGTAGACTGGGTTTGTGGTTCTGTTCTAAACTTCTGAGTCCAGGCCCACAGTTCCTGGGGTGTCATGGCAGCCCAACATGAACATCAGACACTCAGTCGACATAGGCCGAGGACATGTGATCCTGTTATGTACACATTAACACAGAGACAACTGAACACACTAACTGTCCCCTCCACCCCACTCATACTGAGACTGTTTAGAACACTCATCCCTCTGTCTAACTAGGATCTGGCCCTTCCTGTCTGTCTGTCTGTAGAGCGATTTACCACAGGTCTACCAGACAGCTTCAGCAAACACCTGCCTTAACCACTCACTAATAAAAGGTGTAATTAGGTGAACCCTAATTACAGGACCATCATTCCATTTGCAGCTCCAATGAAGACAGTTCTAATAATATAACATGTTATAGTGCTTCCTATCCCAAATCACATGAAGCCCAAAAAACAGAATGTATAATTCAGTGAGTTTACATAAGGCAGTGTTTGTTTGGTCATACATTCCCTAAAAGCCCACAGCAGTAATGGATGGGTACGATATATTATTAAAGTTATTTAAAGGATGTGACAGGGGAAGAAACCTGGCAATCAGGTCTGCCCAGCAACAACTCTGCCAAAACGTGACGTATTCACTCCAATACATAACCATAATGGACCAGAACCCCTAAATAGATAATGAATACTGGCAGGCTAATGCTTCATACACAAATCATTTTGATGCATTGTCTAAATGAAATTAATTCTGCAGCATGTTACCAGAGGTTTAAAGCGAAGCAAAAGCTGCCCTTATCCAACAACTAATTGCAATGGTTCTGTATTGACAGGTGAGGAGCACTTCCTTTCTATCGCACAATGACACTTCCCTGAAGGGAAATCCTCCAGGTCAATCAACATACACACACTCTTGCACCTGTGTTCCCAATCAAACCATGTAGGCCTTGGGCTGATTTTTTCTACAACTGTGTCTTCTTGACAGTCTCTGCTCCCTGGACACTGCTCTACATTGGCCATGTTGTTTCTCTCTTTCTCCCCATTACACTGCAGGGCCCAAATTCATGTCATATACACACTAATGCTCTACAGTGGAAGGGCTTCAGGGCAGCAGAGTGATTCCAGTGCACCAGGCCGGTTGTGTTTATCTGATCAGATGTGATCGGGTCAAACCATCTGTGAAGGAAACACCTTTGTGCCGGTGTGTGTAGCGGTGTGTGAGATGGGATTGTATGCCTGTTCATACATACAGTGTATAAGAAGCAGGAGGCAACAAGCCACTGCGAGCAACTGAACTGGCCATTCACAGTAACTTGAGCCCAAACAGAGAAGTGACTAGGAGGTACATATAGCTGGTTAGGAGAACACTGATGTGCCCATTTTCCACCGCAGGTTCTTGCTAGTTCCTATTGTGAAATTCACGGTTCTGTCAGTTTATCCATTTGCCCACGGCCCAGCATGAACTACAGCCTGTCTCCAAATGCCGGCGGGTGGGATTACAAATGGCAAAACTCAAAACATTGGCCTCATGCAAGCATGTCACAACAGAACAGCAACAACCCGGAGACGAGCCCGGTGCCCTGGGCTGGGTGCAGACCTCCGGCTGCCTGGTGTCCCATAACTAACCAGTAAGCCACCTGGGGGTTTGTGGTGTTTGACCAATATACCGTGGCTAAGGGCCGTTCTTAAGGCAGAGTTCCTGCGTAGTCATTAACTGTGGTACATTGGTGATGTACCAGCAACCGCTGAGGGGCCGTATCACCACTATTAACCAGTCACCGGCGTCTTGGAAACCAATCGGGCCACCACAGTCTGGGTCCGAGTCCTGACTGGGACATCAATCGGGCCACCACAATCTGGGTCAGAGTCCTGACTGGAACATCGATCGGGCCACCACAGTCTGGGTCAGAGTCCTGACTGGAAAACCGATCGGGCCACCACAGTCTGGGTCAGAGTCCTGACTGGAAAACCGATCGGGCCACCACAGTCTGGGTCAGAGTCCTGACTGGAAAACCGATCGGGCCACCACAGTCTGGGTCAGAGTCCTGACTGGAACACTGATCGGGCCACCACAGTCTGGGTCCTGAATGTGCGGCAGGGTGACGAGAGGCTGGGAAGCCCCGTGGGTGAGGCAACCTGGCCAGTATCACCTGGGATGTCAGCAGGGATTTCCTGGTTTCATCCCGCTCTACTGACTCTGTTAGGCAGCTAGGTCATCTGGAAAAGCTAACAGAGGTGAGTGAGCAAGACTCAATGACTTTCTGGTTAGGACAGCAGCAGCTGTATATAATGTATATTTGCATAAAGAGATATATAACAGACACAAAACATATATAAAAATAACATATCTATTAAAAGTATACATACAAAAAGAAAACCATTCATTTATTTCTATCAATTCAGCATTTAGGATTTAAACAGCCTTGTTTATAAGGCTGTATATCACCACTCCAGATTCCACAAACAACAGGCTGCTTGCTATCAGCTGACCACAGACAGGCTCCACACTGGTTTCTCACACAGAGGAGATGACACGACACCACAAGCTTTCCTATGACATAACCAACTCATCATATTTCAGATATGACTATTGCAATAAGCCTGAGAAGAATACAGAGATAGATTAGAGAACTGTTTCTCCACTGCTTTGTATTATCTACACTTTTTGCATACTCAACTGTAATATATTTGAAATTATATATTTATTATTTCCTAAATCTTGTAATGTCTTAATAATAATTAATTCCAATTCCCATTACTCTGCTGGGACAACATTCACAAAACCTTCTGCAAAAAAAGAAAATGAGAGAAAACTGTTGTGAAAAATGCCTAATCCGGTTCTTCACAATCAGTCTATATATAGCTTGTGTGCTCTGGGGAGAGAGAAACCCCATCACACTAGCTTTAGAATGTTAGAGTAGAGATGAGGCAAGCATCAGCCAATCAGACACTGGCAACACCCACAGCCGCGGCGTGCAAATACATGCGCACACACGCACGCGCGCGCACGCGCACACACACACACACGCATGCTGGTGACAGAGATTATTTGGTGATACAGCCCCTCAAGAAAAAATTATTTCAGATTATTCCAGTTTTTGTGACAAAAAAGTCCAGTAGAATTTTGGATTGGTGATTCCCTCTGTGTGTTCTACATCCTTGACAACTGCTTTGACTTTATCTTTTGTATACACTCAGTCAATCAGCCTGCGTCCCGAGCCTGACCAATATCACCACCTATATCGCAGGCTGTCCGAACCCCGCCAGCGTGGCCTGATATTTAAAAGCCTGCAACAAATAGCAAGTGAAAGACAGGACCGCTTTCAAAACGGGACCCTGATATTTTTAAACTTAGGACACCCATGTACTCCTAATAAATACACCTAACCCATAACTGTGGTGACATTGTACAGTAGTAATGCACATCCAGATATTTGGGAAAGCCAAACTGACCTCTGATCAGATGGATAAGATAACGTGTAGTGTGTGCATTAGGCTTAGACATATTTTCACCACTTAAGCACACAGTAACGCGCACACACACACACACACACACACACACACACACAATCATCCGGCCTTGCACTCACGGAGACACACACACTTTCCCCCAATCAAACCTGTTCCCTGGTCTCATGAACACACAGACACAGAGTAAACACAGAAAAGGCGCGCGGTGAATGTGGCAGTAAGGACAGTATGCTCAAGTCCCTCTACCCAGTAACGCAGGACGGGAGCCAAATGAGAGACGCCCTGGCCGACAGCCTCCTGCCATGAGAGGCAATGAGGGGGGACAACCAGTGGGCTGATCATGTGATGCTGCCTCGCCGGCGAATGTGCTGACACACCAAAACACTGGAGTCAATTAATTTCAACCAGCACCGATCACACCCGGAGAACTCTCCCTGTCAGACTTCACTCGTCATCATGTTCCCATGGGGACTCGCCGGACCCACGAACAGATCTGACGTTAACAAACAGAGGAATAAACTACAAAACCTATAATCCGGGGATTAAACGGTTCATCTCTACCCTGTTTCTGTCTCTTCCTCCCAAACGTCCGTACTGTCAGTCTCAGGAAGGCAGGAGGGATGAGCTGGAAAAGGCTAGTCGAAACAGACACGGACTTAAACCATACTGGATGACCTTGGCTGGCTGGACCTTGGCTGTCAATCCCAGGAGCGGGGAACATGGCCCCCGGGACGCACCACAGTGTTTGTGTACGGCCAGTGTTGTCCGTTTACAGCTGTCTTTGATGTGGAGGAGAATGTAGTGAATTCTTCCCTCAGGCCTTGTGGTCTCCGAGCCCTGTGCTGTTCACTGAACCTTCAACGCTCTCACATCTGCACTGACGGCTGGCAGCTTTACACAGCCTAGAGCGGAACCAAAAGTGGATATCTGGCCTGATTTCTGATGGGCGGGGTTTTCACGTTTGGGATTATTCTGCTGGCTCTGCTGCCAGCTGAATGAAAAACCAGGTGTAGAGGCATATCCCACTGGCATAACACTATACACTACAGGTACAATATTTTATTAGTCTTCAGGGGTGTAACAAGACATGAATCCGTACCGTACCGTTTGGTACTGGACCTTCGGTTCGGTACGCGTTGAGTTCCGATTGAAAATAACCACACACATGTTTTTGGTGTATCAGTTTCCCCAGGAGACGGATCTTGGAGCTGTAACTTAGCTGAAGTAGCCTAGCACATGAGCAAAGTTTGCTTAATGTAACAAATTATAATGGCAGCTAGAGGATGACAGGATGACAAACTGCCAATTCAACCCTCGTCAACTACAGCAGACTTAGACTAGCTTCCAATAGCTAGCAAACAGGAACCCTAAGCTAACATTAGCAAGGCTAACAATAACATCTAACTCGGTGTTAGCACTTTTTTTTTTTTGAAAAGGTAATTCTATTTTTAATATTATTATTCAGAACTTCATTCTCTATCGGGGCATTGGTGCGGAAACACTTTCTGACCGATGAGTAATTGCAAAATGCTGTAATTGTTTTTATACTGCAAAAAAAAATCCTACCTTGTGCAGCTTTAACTACACTGGCAATGGGCACAGTTTATAACTTCATAATAAACTAAAATCTATATTTTTACGTACGTACTGAACCGTGACTTCTGTGTACTGTTACACCCCTATTACTCTTCTATATACTGTATGTATTGGTAACCAGCTGATAATACATGGCAATATTATTTAGCATTACAAGATGTTTTGCCTAAAAGCAGCACTTTAGTCTGGTGTAGTGGCATCATAGCTTCATTATGAGATGGGTTCATCACTGCCCTGAGGGCTGAAGATTACTGGTTAACACTATTACTGGTTAATTACTGTAACACTGTTACCATGAAGTACATCATCTCCATGTTGCATCAATAGTGTCAGAATCAAGTGACCCCATGCTCTGTACTGCCCGGCATGGTCCACAAGCCATCCTCTGTACGTCCGCTAAATCAGGATCCTGGCCTCTCCATCCCAGCTGGCCCAAAGTCATCCCTGCTCAACCAGAGCCCGACTGACCTCTCTTCTGACCATCAGCAATCAATGGCAGCAGTGAGGATGGCATCATGATGAACTTCTGTGGGAACACCAACACCCTCTGTCCTAACAGCACTATATCACAAGGTTGCAAGCTACTTGCAGCCACAGTCTCTGAAAATGCCGTACTTTTGAGACAGCAAGTAAAGATACTGTCGGTCTACTGTCTTTACATTACATCTTCTTTGTAATTTAGCAGCTGTTCTTATCTAGAGTGCTTTATATACAGCCCTGGAAAAAGTTAAGAGACAACTGCACCTTTTTCTTTCCTTTCCAGAAAAGGAAAGTTTTGAGTGAGGAACAGAAGCATTCAATTTGCAGTGGCCTCTTAATTTTAACCCTTCTGTTCCTCACTCAAAACTTTCCTTTACAACTTTTTTGAGGGCTATGATGCGACCAGCGGTCTGCACGGTCAATGTGAATGCTTTTCAGTTCATGGTTCTAGCTCTACCAGGCCAGTCAGAAAAGACCCTGGCCTTGTCTGGCCATGCTCTCTTGTCGGCCCTCATCAGCCTGTCGATACGCTAGGACTTCAGCCAATCACCAGCCACAAAGCTATCTGCCACACACACACACACACACACACACACACACACACACATTAACATAGCCCAGGAATGTGCTGATAAGCAGCAGCCAAGGCCATGCTCTCTCTACCTCCCTCATGCCCTCTTTGGAAACACTGGAAACACTGAGTTCAGGAGGAGAACATGGAGGGGGGGGGGGATTTTAAAGAAATATTCTGCAACAGTGGCAAAGGAACCGAGGTAGGGAGTGCCTGGTGACTATGGATAGGCAGCGGAGAAGCTAATGCCTCGTTTCTAATGGCGCCAAACACCAGTGTTTTACCCCAAAGTCTGTTCTGGTTCCTTTGACACGGTGCCAGTCGGCCAGTAGGCTATGGTTTGGCTCTCACTTGGTGCCCCGGACTTTAGGACTTACGGCGGGGTTTACGGGGTGACGCGTTAGATGCTGTGAAAATTCAGCCTGTTGTCCTGTTCGAATAGCAATGTGTATCATTTACTTAGTCTCAGGCTTCTCAAAATGGGTTACACCCAAAGAGTAGAGGGAAGCAAAGTGAATTAATGAGTTAGTTACAGTCAGGGGCCCGGCCTGCCATGTTCTGTTCCCACCCTGCAGTATCACAACAGTGATACAATGCCACTGACTCAATAGAAGGTGGTACGATGCCACTGACTCAATAGAAGGTGGCACGATGCCACTGACTCAATAGAAGGTGGCACGATGCCACTGACTCAATAGAAGGTGGCACGATGCCACTGACTCAATAGAAGGTGGCACGATGCCACTGACTCAATAGAAGGTGGCACGATGCCACTGACTCAATAGAAGGTGGCACGATGCCACTGACTCAATAGAAGGTGGCACGATGCCACTGACTCAATAGAAGGTGGCACGATGCCACTGACTCAATAGAAGGTGGCACGATGCCACTGACTCAATAGAAGGTGGCACGATGCCACTGACTCAATAGAAGGTGGCACGATGCCACTGACTCAATAGAAGGTGGCACGATGCCACTGACTCAATAGAAGGTGGCACGATGCCACTGACTCAATAGAAGGTGGCACGATGCCACTGACTCAATAGAAGGTGGCACGATGCCACTGACTCAATAGAAGGTGGTACGATGCCATTGACTCAATAGAAGGTGGTACGATGCCATTGACACCAAATAAGAGCCCCTGCGTCATAGCTTTGAAACAGGTTGTAATGGTTACATCTTGAAAGTGATAATATACATTTTACCAGAGCAGTGTCAACAATATATCAGTGGCACATGAGAGAACAGAGGAAAAACACACACAAACACACACACGTTGGCTGGCGAGACAGAGATCACAGAGTTAGCATTAATATCAAGATAGAAACTTAAAACTAAAAGAACATGCTTGGGTTGGTCATGAAAACAGAAACAACACAACAACGAAAAAAACCTATTGTTCCCAGTCAAAACACAAGTTGCAACAATTGTCAAGGTGGTGTGTCTGCTGGAGCTGTCAGTATTGGTCAGTAGAAAACTAAACCAACATGTTGTCACGTCACCGTACTCGAGTTGGGATCCAAAAAACGTAATGTGGTTAAACAGAGTGCATTCAGCAGGGGGTCCTCGAGGCCGATGCGGTTTGCTTCCAGGGAGCGATGGAGGCCAAGCCCACAGTACAGCAGACTACAGAACAGCCCAGTAGGCAGGTCCACAGCACTTGCACAGCAGGACTGGGCCTTCACACACACACAGAGCCGGGTCACGTGGCTCAGCACCACTAAAACAAGAAGCCAAACAAACTCTGAGGAATTCCCAAGCTTTCAGAGCCTCTCAGTCACAATAGGCCGGGCTGAGGCCTACATCTAGTGAATTAATGAGTTAGTTACAGTCAGGGGCCCGGCCTGCCATGTTCTGTTCCCACCCTGCAGTTCTGAAGAGACAATTACAATGCCAGGGAGAAAGGGAAAATATGCATGCATTAATGAGTAGTACGCATAATAATATAATACCCTAATTATTAATACCACCAACATCAAGAGCACTCTACATAAACTCAGCCTAAATCTATGTGTTGACCTAGTAATGTCATTATTCAAGAACTAATTGCAACACAGAACTTAGATGGGATGGGGCCTCATGTCCTATGGATGTTGTTCTTAAAATGAAGAATGAGGACAGAATTTCACAGTGGCATTGACAACCATGTGGTCTTAATGTTCCTTTGGGCTAACGTGTCCGCTGGGCCCTTGGCTGGAGGTTAACACCCCAACTCTCCCGACGGCTGGGAAACCGATGCAGGGCTCTATAATGCAAACTGTTTCAATATTTTTCGCAACCAAACATTTTCTGAAGTCAATTTGGACAACTATGACCGCTGTTTCGAAATTCTTTCTGCCGTTTAGTTTCAGAACTGGACCCCAAATCCCTTATACTTTAATTCAACAACGTGCACAGTGGCAGTGACAGGCTAAGCACTGTAGCCTAGACTGAAGTGGAACGTTAAAAGATTCATTTTTAAAAGCCTTTGCAGGACAGAATTTTAACCTGGTAATATCTTTCAGGGAGACTTACTTTTCATGTTTCTTGGCTATTTGTATTGTTTTAGTCACATGACTTGTTGTTTAGTTTGAGGACACAAATAAAAGTAGGAGAAGAGGGACAGAATAGCAGTGGGCCATCATTTTTTTGTCCTTTTATGTCTGTTTCAACAAGATGTGACAATGGTTTATACGTGGAATTTAGGCTATGACTCTCAACATACCAGGAGCCGTAGGTGAACTTTGAGCAACGTATAATGACTTCTGGCACAAGCCACCATACAAACAATGCCTGCCCTGGCCATTTGTGAAAGAAGAGACAACTGGGTTAGTGTGTGTTTGTGTGTATGTAATCAGTGCCAGGAAGACCTTGTTTAAATCCTGACTGCACATAACAGGTCATTATGGTGCATTTAATTAGCACAGTGTATAAACAGGATACTGGGTGATAAAAAAAACATAGCAAAGATTACATTCCTTCTCCTGAGGAACTGTTAATTACATTACTTGGACGGCTCAATACCTTGAAAACTTTTAAGATGTAACATAGAAAATCTACTTAATTTCACATACAGTAAATGAGGGTTCGCAGTGGCGTAGTATAACATTTGAATGAGGGTTCGCAGTGGCGTAGTATAACATTTGAATGAGGGTTCAAAGTGGCGTAGTATAACATTTGAATGAGGGTTCGCAGTGGCGTAGTATAACATTTGAATGAGGGTTCGCAGTGGCGTAGTATAACATTTGAATGAGGGTTCGCAGTGGCGTAGTATACCATTTGAATGAGGGTTCGCAGTGGCGTAGTATACCATTTGAATGAGGGTTCGCAGTGGCGTAGTATACCATTTGAATGAGGGTTCGCAGTGGCGTAGTATACCATTTGAATGAGGGTTCGCAGTGGCGTAGTATACCATTTGAATGAGGGTTCGCAGTGGCGTAGTATACCATTTGAATGAGTGTTCACAGTGGCATAGTATAACATTTGAATGAGTGTTCACAGTGGCATAGTATAACATTTGAATGAGGGTTCGCAGTGGCGTAGTATAACATTTGAATGAGGGTTCGCAGTGGCGTAGTATAACATTTGAATGAGGGTTCGCAGTGGCGTAGTATAACATTTGAATGAGGGCTCGCAGTGGCGTAGTATAACATTTGAATGAGGACAGTTGACCAGTAGAAAATGGCAATCTTAGGATTAGTTGTGATGATGAATATCATGAGGAAAACCAATTTCACAACATAATATCAGCAGAGTTAAAATGGTTTGTCTCCAGGATGGAGTAATTAGGGTTTTCCAGAGAGATAAGGCTGGAGCCATAGCTATTCTAGAAAACAACAGGGGTTTGGAGAGGCGAGGCTCAGAGGGGGGTGGAGAGATGAGTAACAACATGGCTGAGTTGCTCAAAGGGACAGACAAACTAAAACTCCCTTTCTTCCTCTCTCTCGTGTTGGGGGGGGGGGGCAATGGAGTAAGTGAGGTGCAGCTGTTTTTGAGACTGATTTAATCTGATCTGCATCAATGCATGTTCTAATAAGACATCAGATGTACAGAACAGAGAGCAGAAATTATGAAACGGCGAGTCTTCCATGAAGAAACGTGACCAGCCAAGAAAACACGCAACTACGGTTAAATATCATCCTATTAATCATCATGGAAAATGTTCTACGCAGAAGTAAATATTGCTTTGGGCATTACAGGTAGGCAACTAATTGGAAAACTCATCACAACAACCTCCTTAAAGGTGTGAAAAAAGAAAAGTTTACACAGAGGGATTTATCTAACATTCAGCGCCGCAGTCAATCCGTCACACAGAACCCACCAGCCTGGCCTGTCTCAAATCCCCTGTGGGTCCATCCTAACTGAGGGTACAGAGACCCGACCTGCCAAACAACCCCCGGATGGATGCTTCCTGGGAACAGCAGGGGCATCAAATCTCCCATTTTACAAAACCAAATTCCCAGTGGGTTAGCTACGGAAACCCTGGATCCTCTTGACAAGACAAACAGAAAAGCCGAGCTGAGGCGTAGGTGCCCGCCAGAGCACAACAAGCATCCGTCCACTCTTGAAGGTCCAACCAGCGTGACTCAGGGGGGAGGAGGGCCAGGGTGGGGCCAGAGAGATGTGTTCAGCACCCTGCGCTGGGCTGACCTGCCCGGGAAAACACCACGTCCCAGTCAGCACCTATACCACGTCGCTCCTCCTCCGCCACGCATGATCCCTGTGATTATCTGGCCAGCTTAAACACACATCTCACACACACCAGTAATAACACACAACACCCCAGGAGCCAAGCAGCATGAGACTGGAGGACAGACGGACAGAATGGGTAGCCCACCTGTCTGAGACAATGCCCAAACATGGGCCGGGTTGTTACTCTTCCCAAAACACAGCGCGGCCATTACTCATCGAGGATCTTGAAAACAATTGTATGTCAATCAACTGGGTCTACAGCTGTGTTTGGTACTGCCTTGCACAGATTAGCCCCTCTAAGAACCCTCAAATAAGCTAACACTGTCAACCTCAATTCACTAGCTAGCCACAGTTCACTGGTAACATAAAGAACCTGGTGAGAAGAAAATAATTGTGGACTGTAAAACGCTGAGAAGTCTGTCCAGGACTTGAGGCTGTGATTACGGGTGAGAGATGAGGTGGTTTTTTTTCAAGGCTCCATGTGATTCAGATTAGCCAGGCCATGTCTCTCCCTCAGGTCTGATGCTGCTCTCTCTTTGGCTCTCTCCCTCTGTCCACCTGCCTCGCCTCGCCTCGGCCTGTCACTCCTCACATTCCTTCCACAGAAAAAGGCATCAGTATGGCGCGTACATAACTTCTCGTAGGTGCAGCAGCTCAGCGTAGTACCAGCGTAATCAAATCCAAAAATAACAGCAGGCTGCCCTCACCTTTTTATGAAAGCCTTAACGACCCGTGACTAAATAACAATGGGGGATGCCACTTCTAAAGTCTAAATTCTGCGCTTTATTGTATATGGCCTTCAAAGAGAAATAAATGAAATGCCACATCACACCGGTCAATGTAATAACGAGGTTTAATTGAAATGGTGCAGGAATAAATCTGACTCCATCTCGCACAGCTTGACCCATTTTGGTTTGGAGCAGAGGGTGGGTGCTCGCGCTAACGACCAAACCCGGTCAGGGCAGACACTCACCCTCGTCTCAGGCTAGTTCACCTCACATGAACCTCCCCAGAAAACACTGCCATGTGGAACTGAAATAGAAACTGGCATTGGACGGGACCGCTGTGTTGCCCAGAGGGAGAGAGTTGTGGTGAACGTTATAAAGATCCCAGTGTTGTGACGAGTGTTCAGCTGAACCTCATCCGGGGCAACGGTCAAGTCCCCTGAGACAGTCCCTGGGATCCATCCTGGACACGATGGCGTCCACTTAAGACTCGGTCTGCAGTTTTCTACAGTCTCCTTAAGAGCTGAGGCAGAGAAGTGTCCACTCATGGCAACAAAACAGGAATTACAATATTAAGCTTAACAGCAACACCTTAAAGCTTTGCAATAACACATCACCAAAGTCACAGTCAGATTAAATGCCAACCATCCAGGCACTCTGTTCCTACCACAGGCAGGCAAGCTCCCAAACATTCTAATCCAATCAATGATAATTGGGTTTATCAACTACATAAATAAAGAGTTATGTGGATCTGTTATCAGTGCAGAGACAGTAATTGCTTGATCTGAACTAAATGTTTTCCTGGCATACTGATCTCTCCTCGTCCCCACCGGACTTACTACTGGCCCAGTGGGGCACCAGGAGCATTCCGTCTTGTCATTAAAGTGCAACACACCTCTGATTGCGTGTGGGTAGCCAACAAATACTAACAATCTTCTCAGTAGAGAAGATTGTTAGTATCTTCTTTGTCAAATGTTCTTCAAAGACATGAAAGGGATCCAATAGGACTGACTCACGTAAAATAATAGAAATCACAGAATCTGAGTCATGATAAAAGATAAACGGTAAAGAAATGCCATTGTATAAAAAGACAGGGGAGAGAGCATATAGGCTGAGTGAAGCAGTAATGTGCCTTAGATTATTTCCCAATTTGATAGCTAAAGACATGATTAAAGTGGAGTCCAGGTGTTTGACGGCCGTGTTTCAGCGCTCGTGTTGTTTTAGGACAGTTTGTCCAGCCAAACCATGAAAGCTCAGCTGCACCATAGGCTGGGTTCTTAGCCTCCTAGCGCCTCGTCATGGGGGCCACTCGAGAGCTTCCTTCCAAAGGCCCTCCCATGGCATCGACAGAGCGAGTGAGTTGCCTCGTCTGGACTGAAACATCAAGCGTCGCTATCCCAGATTCATTTCCGCACGGTCATCTTCCCAGTCGGTCACAAAGAGCATCTCTGCCAGTGATGAACAAGGACAGAAAGACTGCTTGTCACAGCCAGAGGCTAATTGTGATGTAAATGTGAGATACCATGCAGGCTAATGACGATCAAAGGGAAACAGAAGCGCCACGTTCTGAGTCCACTGTAAGACCATGGGACTCCTAATAATTACCACAGCCTCTCCAACCGTACGAGGGAGGAGAGGAGCAGAGAGCAGAGCCCTTTCACCTCCTGGCCTTCAGTAGCATTCAGGCCTATTTTTAGGGCAAGCAGATACAACGGATTATTCTGATTTTTTTGGGTCCCACTCCTATTCAATGGGTCCGAGCGTTGGAAGTCAAGGGCTGGGGTGAGGACCGCATTCAAATGCACTGTGGAAGACGAGTAAATGTCTTGGTTTTAATGCAAGCGGCATCAGCCGGATTAATGGGGTTCCACGCAGCTTTTGAAATGTTGGCAACAAATAAATGCACTCCTGCTTGGTTTTCCGGCACAAACACTGCTTACTATGGAAAGGCAGCTCCTACTGTAGAGTGAGCCGTCCCTAATCCCTTTCTCAGATAAACACGGGGCTGTGTGGAACACTTCCCCAGTGACAGGAAACCCATTCTGATGAGGACCAGTCTGACAAACAACTACGTGATACCATAGAAAATGCGATTACGTTGCCACGCCACGGATAATGAATTCATCTTTCCCAGTTATTGGGGTTTGGTAACAGCGTGCTTGACCTCTGACAGAGGCTAGGTCAATACCATTACAGATGTGATGAGCCTTGACTGATGGTTCCAGGCTCCCACACCCAGGTCCAGAAATGGCTGTTAACATCTCTGTATCCTTCCATATTCATAATGGGACTGACACCACTGGAATCTGTGTGGGGACATTCTTGGGTACAGTCATAGAACACGTGGCTCAGTAACTGGACTGGTAAAACCGCACCAGTCAGAATTTCACACATTACATTACTCATAGCCATTAGGCAACTAATGCATATAAATAATTTGGTAACACCAATTTGGGTGAGGCATGCACTGCTCACAGCCCATAAAGCTATTTCTTAATTAAACAGTGATCTGAAACAGCCCTTAGCGTAAGGTAGAAGTGGCTGTGCATAGTATAGGCCACAGTGTACATGTGATGTATTCAGTGAGCCAGAGACTGACAGGCAAAAAGCACCAGAAGGATCAGTTCTTCATGAATACATGGTACTAGCAACATATTCTATAGGAACACATGAAAGACTTTACACACCAACCACCTATATTCCTAAATGTGCACTACAATGCCAAACAAGCAAATATATCCTCCCTCTGTTGTAGTAAAAACGACAAGGAAAGAACAAACCTGCATTACATCATTTGAGATATGGTTTAGCCTCAACTGGAAGAACTCGACAAACCAGTATTTCAGCAGCATGATACACATTCCTAGGTCATCAACAGGGAAAAGAGTGGCACACTTTTTGAACACTGATATTGTTGTAGATTACTAGAATGTATTATTTTGACCCTGTGCACTTTCTGGAGCAATAACATGAGACTTGCCCCAGTTCATTATGAAAATCAGCACTCGCACAGTGGACAAACATGAACTGACTAGTGAAAGACGCAGAGATGTAAAAAAAAAAATACATACACGTTGGAGACATGAAGTTTGTAAATGGGTCTGATGAACAACAGTGGTATTGTACCAAGAGAATGAAATCATAGTGAAACACATGACGTTCTTTTACGCGCGCTTTGACAGTCGGAAAACAACCGCTATAAAGTTGCAACTCGTGTACACATCACTAGATATGACATCGTCCACTCACAAGGTAGATACTAATTTCAGTGTTAAGACCATCCAATTCAAACCAAACATCTAAATCTAGGAAGAAAGAGTAGCCTAGCCTATCTATATATGTGGATGATCAACAGGTATTTTCTTGGGGCACCACCAACAACAAATTGGCATAAAAGCTGACACACTTTAGTGAGTCCAAAGTTCTTTCTTGGTTATTCTTGAAACAAGAAAAAATTTAATGCTTCCTACGTAAATATAAAACTCTCTCGTCGCGTAAATTAAAAGCTACATTAGCCAAAAACAAAGTTGAGGCATCTTCGACCCAGGATCACAGAAACTACTCTATAGGGACACAAACTAGATGAACAAGCTGACGTAGACAGATCTTCCCATTTCAACTCGTTATACATTTGGTGCAATAGAGAATATAATTCATAATACTTTACTTGTAGTTACGTCGGGTACCCTACCTTAGAAGCTGTTTTGGCAGACATTTTACTTGCTTGCTCCGCTTCCAAACAGCAAGTTTCTGTTAGTATTAGTTATTTTATCACTTCAACCAAAGCTCAAAATTCCTTCTTCAGAATATCGCCCAGCTGCCGCCACGCCGGGCAATGTTATTTTTTTTTTTTCAGGACACCGAGAAACATGACCCGAAATGGTGTGTGAAAAGTCTAAAGTTCATTATCTTCAGTAGTTTTCCTTCGATGTAACTCTATCCTCGATACATTTGAAATGACTCGAACACGTTGCTTTATTCTATTTTCTCTTTAAATCGTTGGCTGAAACGTTGGGGGGGAAAATATATCACTTGGTCCGCAAATCCAAAGCAGTAAAACTGCAATGGCAGGCTTTCTATGCTTCTCCCAGCTCGCTCGCTTCTCCCCTCTCCAAGCAACGATCTTGACGTGTCTGACTGGAACAATCCATTGCACCTCTATAGGGGTGATACTACGGATGGAAACCGGGGCATTGCTGTTTGACAAAATATTGTCTCCTAAATGATCCTATAATGATTATGTATGTGTATGTCTTGCATAAAATTCTGAAGTATGTCTACACTTTTTAAAATTGACTTAATCGCATAATATGTTCTTCATGAAAAACCAAAAACGGCCATTCCTCTTTTCCACGACAATGAACTATGCTGAGCATTGCAATTGTAAAGAGAGGAGAGGGATGTCGCTGATGTGATGCTGCTGAATGTTCACTTTTGGTGGGTGACAGGCCTGCAGTGTTTCTTTGCTATATTTAAGCACAGTGCCTGTGGACTGGGTTACCTATAGGACCGTATCCCGGTGAATATGAAAACAAATAGGCTGAAACACCTATAGCATTACTGCAGACATATTATTGCATTTATTTCAAAGCTATTTGAGACATAAAACCTAGAAAGAAAAAAAATCTGAAATATCTTGCAATATTAATGAATGGATTAATATCTTTCACAAGTTGGGGCAACTACAAGAGCTGGGGGCATATAGTGGATGAGTTGGGAACACCATTTCTTTAAACGCGTTCGACAGTTTTATTAGGACTGATAAACTAAATTAAAGGCTTACTAGTAACATTTCAATCAAAACCTCTGTCTCTTACTTTAATTTAGGTTTTTTCTGGTTCACAACCAAGCACACAGGAAACCAAGAGGGTCATTGCTTTCATTCAGACAACTTCCTATGGCTTTCCGGACCCACACCCACAGGATGCATGGAATCTCAAAGCTCAGCTTGCATTGTTTCAAAGTAAACAACATACAGTAGGGCAGTATCTCTCAATGCAACATAAAAGAGCTGATACTTTGAAACCAGAAGTATCCTGCCAGTGACATAATGAATAATCAACAATGATGACATCATCTGAGTTACCACTTCTTAAATCCCACACCTATCAGCCATTTTGACTTATCCAGACACCACATTTACACACTCGTAGCTTTTCTTCCATGTAGAGCTGTCGCAGGCCATAGGTTCCCTGTACGTAATAGGTGTAGGTGGTCTTGGGTTAATTGCCACCAGACCTAATCCAACAAAGCCAAAATATAAAGCAGGTTTGACAGACAGGGCTTGAGTGAAGGGTCAGGGTGGGATGACCTAAGAGTGCTAGGTTAGTCTGTAAGGATCAAGTCAGACCCAATTCAAATTAATCCGGTCCTCTACTATAGTAAGAAGGTCACATTTTCCTGCTAGGTATAATTTAAGGCATGGAATAAAAACGTAGTGGACCTCAGTTGTTAACGCATTTTCACACAAATTTGCTCAAAGATTTCTATGTCATTTAGGCTAATTGAGAAAATGACCGCATCTTTTACAGAGGATTGGAAATCTCAATTTAGCACATGCTGTATGTACTTTCATAAAGTCACAGCCTTTCTTCTTTCATGCACCAGCACAATATTGAACAAACAGAATCTAACAGTACAATTCCATGCACACATCCAAACAAAAATTACAAATGCAGCATTCAGCCGACAGCTAACAAATCTTAAAAAAAAAATGTACAGTAAAGAGTATTTACTGCATATTGGTCAATACCTTTAATGTATCTAATATCAAGTTGAGAACTAAACTAAAACTGAAAGAACAAAACAGCTATGTTCTAATTTGGTCCAGACTACATTTTTTATCAGTATTAAAAATGATTTATTTCATATATTCTACAAGAATCAGTGAATGACTACATACTTGTATAGATGCCAGCCGCCCTGTCCTCCTGTATGGGTAACTTCGGTTCGCATCCACCAGGGAAGATATCAAAAGGTTCAGCATTCTAATCTCCCTGAAGTAAAACAAACTAATTTGCCTGTTCAAAATAAGATAGAGGAAACAAATGTGAACCTATATACGCCAAACCTTAAGACTCTAGACAGATGACTTCTGCCCGCTTTGGAATAGAAGGCAAACCTGCAGTATATCCTGACGAAGAGAGAGGCATTTGTGACACTAAAACATGATCAAAGGCAGGTTTGTCCTGCATGGCCGCATCGGCTGAGGACCCAGAGCAGCGGTACACAACGGATTTGCACTGGAGCTCAGGTGCTGTCCTTCTCATGGAAGAGCAGGCAGATGGAAAACACACTGCCACAGAACATGCTGGAACACACAGAACAGGCCAACGTTTGTCAGAGAACAGCTACACAGGGTAATGTCTGCCCGCCTTAGGTTCCAGAGTCGTTATCTCTAATGCACATTGAAATCATATGAAGTACACAGTGTGTCCTCACTGGAAAACACAGTGGTAGGGAGGACTGTTGTTGCACATTAGATACAGCACTAGGATAGTATTTTCTCAGCTTTAAAAAAGGGCAATGAGAGCAAGAAGGAGAACAATAAACACAAGTCAAGCCAAACCACCTCTCTGCCTGTTAAAACAACAGATCTGAGGGAGAGGTCAAGATCTACAGGAGATTTTCTGCCAAAAACAGCCGTCTTTGATAAGGCCGCAATTGTTTTCTAAACACAAATTCTCCTTTGAGGTTCCGCAATAAAAGGTAGCCTACCAGTCTGCATGTCATTTCACAAATGGTGACTATTATCTTAGCTTAGGCTAGTGAGTGAGAACAAGAAAATGTATGCACACACTAATGTAAGACGCTAGATAGAAGCATGTACTAAATTATGTGAATTAATCCTCTTATCTGTAGTGTTAGGCTATAATGTTCTTGGGAAAAGTACATGAGACATAAATGCTGTAGTACAAAATGCCATGCATGCTTTAGAATGATGCCAGAATTAGGCTTATTTCCACCAAAATAGGGGGAAATAGTTAAAAGGGAAATTTCAGTAAGACCATGTTAGTTGAGTCACTACAGAGTGGAGGAAGTCAGGGTCCTATTTCACTGTCCATCTACCTTCATCTGGGATGAATTAACATCTTATTGGCCATTTCTCTTATCTTGCCTGGGCTTTATTGACTCTTGAAATGCTTGTCTTGGTTACGGCTCTTGCAGGCCACAGGGTTCTGTTTCCACAGTTAATGAGAAACCTCAGAATTTTGGGGCCTGAAGAGGTGGAGAAAAACCAGCAGCAAGTAGTTCCTTTAGTAATAGTACTGGATGATAAGGTAGGATGCTCTGCAAACCTCCCAAAACGACATATAAACCTCCCAAAACGACACATAAACCTCCCAAAACAACATATAAACCTCCCAAAATGACATATAAACCTCCCATAACGACACATAAACCTCCCAAAACGACATATAAACCTCACAAAATGACATATTTTGCTAATTGTTTTAATTTACCATCATATGAATGTGTTAATCAGCAATCAATAAGTAAACCCTGAGCTCAGATGCTGCCATGGCTATAGTGAATTGGGAACCAAATAATCAAGACCCACTTGTACTTTCCACTGAGGAACAGCAAAACTAAGGTTTGAGAAGGAATCTTGTTTTTTATTTTTTCATTACATACAGAATACAGTCTGAAACCTCTGGAGTTTCTCAAGGAAACACTGTTAGTCAATGGTTAATAATATTAGCATCTTCAGCTGGTTGAGGGGATCTGGGAAACAATTTCAGTTCAATGCAGTAATGTGTTCCTGGAGGAATCCTGGACTGAAGGTGTGTCTTTATAGGGGCATTATTATGCTAACGGGGGTGTATGATACTGAGGTTTATTTTTCTCAACAGCCAAATCCCAAAGTTGGAATAGCAACCACTTTATAACTATAGGAAATCAGCAAAGTTAGTATTATTAAAAACATTTATATGCATTTGAGGATTTTATTAATGTATTTGTGATGTACTGTACATACGGATTAACAGGAATACATGCATGTATTCCTGGTGGCCAAATATAAATATCTGAAAGCCACGCCTCCAATCAAATCCACGTCTCCATGCCTCTAATCCACGCCTCCAAGCTGCCACCTCTACAAAATCTTATTCAAATGGTTAAAAGTGTAATGTAACCTTAACCCGTATTTTTCCTTTTTCAGTCACATCCAGTTTTATCCCAGGCCCTGTCTCACTGCAATAACTCCCAGGAGGTTTAAGGACCTTCAGTCGCACGGCACTGACCACCACAGGCTCAAAAAGGGGTTATTCCTATCTAGCTATCTAATATGTGATCGGTCGACAAATGTCTTAAATCCCATCGAGAAACTGAGGAACATTCTGGCAAGATCAGACTCCGAAAAAAAGAACAGCAACCTACCCTGGAATCAGGCTCTTTTGTTCATCGCATTGTTAAAGAGCAAACCCTTTGCAACGTAAAGAATCGTTAACTGCATTACCTCTGCATATCAGCCGAGCTAAGTGGCTAGTGGCTGCACAAAGGTGTACACAAGGTGTGACATACAGTACCAGTCAAACGTTTGGAGCGCTACTGTATAATGAGAGGAGAAGCACTTTTTCCCTCTCAGCAGATAATTCATGCCTCTCGGCCTGTTGTTCCATTATACCTGCCCATTGTCTCTTGGTCTGTCCCGTCTTCCAATCTCAGAACAGTAATTGCATGGAAATTCAATTAATCAATTATTGGCGGACACCATGAACTTACTGATTATGGTACAGTGTTGTGCAGGTACACAGTGGGGGATTTTGTGGACGGACAAACTGTTTAATCGGCATTTGAATAGTCACCTCTAACTGGTCTCACTCAGTGTGATCATAGAAATAGAGTGTTAGGACACTAGGATATAATGACAAGGGTTTTAAAAGATCTACATGATAACACACAGTATATGTGAACAAAACATGATAGCTGAATGTGTCACAGGGCTTGTTGTCATCAGTACTCTTGACTTCATGGTCATGTCCTCAATTGTTCAATATCTTCTGGTTCACAAAACCCATTTAGTCTAGGCTGTATATGCCTTGATCACTTGAAAGTCATGGTGGCATCAGAAGTATTAAAAAAGGTATTGTTACTTTTTGGCTTGAGTAGTTAATAAGTTAGGCTGTTTCAGTAGCATATTTCAATGCTACTAATATCTGACAAGTACTGAAAAAAAGTTAAATATTACACTAATATAGAGTCCAGTGAATCAGCTTACAGTGCCCCCGGATATTATGAGAACACGGAAGACAAGGATTGATACTGCAAGTGAATTACCATAGTAAGTACTGACGCTAAACTACAACGCAACCTTTCATCTTGTGGTACAGAAAACATTTGATAATTAATCTTTCCCATTTTTCAGTTAACATGGTTATAAGGCAGCGGCAGGCTAGAGGGAGCAGTAGGGTAGAGACAGTGGCAGGCAAGAGGCAGCAGGCTACAGGCAGCGGCAGGGTAGAGGCAGTGGCAGACAAAAGGCAGCAGCAGGGTAGAGGCAGTGGCAGGCTAGTGGCAGCAGCAAACTAGAGGCAGCAGCAGGGTAGAGGCAGCAGCAGGCTAAAGTCAGAGGCAGGCAATAGGCAGTGGCAGGCAATAGGCAGTGGCAAGCTAGACGCAGCAGCAGGGTAAAGGTAGTGGCTGGCTAGAGGCAGTAGCAGTCTAGAGACAGCACGCTACAGGCACCGACAGGCTAGAGGCAGTAACAGGCTGGGAGGCAGCAAGCTACAGGCAGCAGCAGGCCCGAGGCAGTGGCAGGCTAGCACCCTCCACTCAGCTGTACTTTAACCCACTGTGGCACGTCAGCACTAACAGCCAACCCAGCAAAGAGGAGGGAGGACTAAACATCATTTCAAATTTGCCTAATTGTCACACTTTAAAGACTCTATTTATGTGCAGGATTAATTATTTATGTGAATGTGGAAAAGACTTTAATCAGTTTTGAAAATAACTGAGCAACATATCTACATTTGTTTTCTTCCTGAGCTAGCTATGCTGTTAGAGCTGCTGACAGGATCCCATTGTTTGTGTTACAATGAGAGAGTGAAATTGAAAACAATACTCTAGCGATCCCAGAGCACATTTATTGTATTTATGGGGCAGAGAAAGGCAGTAAATACTTCATGGCAAAGAATGTGAACTTTGCCTCATTGTTGAGATATATTTTCAGATGACATTACGTGAACTAAGTGTTTTGTTTTTATCTTAATTTTTTATCAAATTATGTGCACAGTGCTGAATGTATTTCTTCAAAGGGAAAAACAAGGGTACATACTGTACTTAAATGCTTCTTGTGACGCAAATCATTTTCCCTATACTGTGATAAGACCCCACTATATTTGTTAATTCTTACTGCGTAGATGTTGTGTGCCATGTCACAAGAATTCCATTGTTCTGAATGATGCTGTGTTATTTTATGCATTTGATAAATCAATTACTTTGACTATCTATATAATTAATAATAAAATGGATTAATCAGACAGGGAATATAACATGTCAATAAAAATCTAATCAATCAAGTCAATGTACATTGTACATGAAGTCTATATGGGATACAAAAGACAATGATATTTACTGACGTTTACTGAGAATTCTTTGTATTTATTAAATATGTAAAAATGAAATAGAATATGATCCAGTTCCTTTAAACCTTTCTGTTGTAGTTGAAAATCCTAATGGAGTAAGTTTGGAGACCAGTCAGTGGGCTGTCCGAAAAAACATGGAAGTATAAACATACAGTCAAAGATACACACTTCATGTAAAGTTGGTAGTAGTAGCACCTTCTCCTTGAGTGATTCCATTCAAAGTTGCCCGGTATTACAGAGGTTTTATGTGGTGCTGGGAGACAGGAAACACCTGTTCTTACCAGTGTGGAAATACTCTCTGCAGGATCACTTCCTAAATAAAGGAGAAGAAATGAGCACAGCTCCTGGAAGGTGTAGAAATAATAGTTGATTGGCATGACTGTTCTGGAAAAACACTTGTTTGTCACTGTCCTGACTGAGAAAGGCTCCTTCAAAAACAGAAAACCTGTTGCTGTTGGGAGGGTACTACACTATAGGCTGAGTGGTTACCGTGGCAATAGACATGAACTACATTTCCACTGGTATACCATTGGCTATATGTGCCTAGATCCACTGAACACAAACAGTAGGACTGGGGTTAAGCTTGTAACCTCTACACAAGGGTTTGCCAACCTTTTTTCCCAGAGGATCCTTTTGTCACATCTTTTAAGTTGGCAACTTTACACTACTACAGTTACTACTTCACTTGCTACTGCTAATGGTTGTAATAATAAACCAGATTTTCCAAAAGGTATTCCGCTACCAAACATTTTGTTTTTATTATTTCAATTCAATTTAATTGTAAGTTCTCTTACAGAATTACTAAAGGTTGACATCCCAAACAAGGAACATATCCCCTACGTTAGGAACCCAGTTTTCTCCACAGTGCGTCCATCTTTTATTGACTGTGTGTTTTAGTGTTATTTGTGTTTATGTGCGTATTTGTGAGAACACTGTGTGTGGAAGGGTGGCTCAAGGCACGGAGCTGGAGGAAACAGGATGGAACAAAAAGAGGTGTTCCTCTGATATTTCCTGACAAGTTCACACACAAGCTTAAGCATGCTGACAAAGACACACCAATGGAGGATAAAAGGAAAACCTAATAAAAAAAAAATCCCATTCCTTTCTTACACAGTTTGACTGTGATCGTCTTTGCCAGAAGGTATAATAAGACAAAGAATAGACAAAGATGTTGATTCAGTGTAACATTTTTAAGTAACCAGCTGCTAAATGCTTGTGAGCTCTTAAAAACAATTGTAAATTCAATCAACATTTTCTTATGTTGTGGTCATATTGGTCCAAGTCCTTTGGTCCCACAGTGTTTAGCTCAGTTCCCTCCAGTTACAACGGACCGTCGTTCCTGAGAGACAGTGCACATTCATTTTATTACCATTGCATAGCGGTGTGAAATCCAACTGTTACCTCAAATAGCAACTAAATCCACAGTCCTTGCAAGAATTCAATTACAAGGCAATTATGTGTGAAATGTCCCTTTCGCACCTACCGCAAATGGTCTTCGGTGAAACTACAGCTGCAGCTGTTTTAGATCACAAAGCTTGACACAACATCCAGCCAGCTCGGCAGTGAGTGCATCTGTGCATTCTGAGGGTGTTGCGATATTCAAAATAACTGTGATATTTAAAAAATGAAATACTGATATCATGTTAATAACACACATAGCATAATAGCGTATTCACTAGGTGAAAATTACATATTTTCCCAAAACTCCTCTCAGTTTTTCTATAGCTTATTCATGACACTTACAGACAAACGATGCATGTGCTTAAACAATGCATATGGCCTATACACTGGCATTGAAATCAACTCGTTAGACCCACGAGAACCCCCAGGAGAGATCCACGATGATGCTGTTTTTGTAGCCTATTCATTTGGAGACAATTACGTAGCATTTTTCTGAAATGAATCTCTGTTTTTCTATAGCTTATTCATGTCACTTATAGATAACGATCATGTGCCTGAACTATGAGTCTGGACATACAGTACACTGGCATTTCAATTAAGGCAAAGACACACTGTTTTTGTAACCTTTTCACTAGGCGAAAAATAGTTATTTTTCTTTTTAAAAACAAATCGGTGTTGAAACGGGTTGCCTTTTCACTGTCCATTAAGTGTCATTGTTCTTTTTTACACTCACATTTTTTTAATTTGTACCGTTATAGTTACATACTCTCTCTCCCCCTCCCTACACTTGTATTTTGAGTGTAATTAATTTGCCAAAAAAGAAACAAAACACACAATAAACAAAGCTGAATATTCATTTTACTGATAGCATTATTCATTTTTTGTCAAATGTTCTATTATATTGAAGAAAAACAAATCATGATAATATCATTATTGTGAATTATTTTGGCCACAGTGAAAATCTGATATCGTGACAGCCCTAGTCAGAAACACTGTTGTTCTATCCCAGAGCAAGATGGTTAACCCTAAATGTGCCTAGGTTGTTGCTGAAGTTTTAGCAGGCCTATATAGCAGACTTGCTATATACATGTAACCCTGCACATTTCTCTCTCCATATTAAAAATACTATAATTGAATTGCACCCCAAATTGTTTGGAGAGTATACAACGATGTAAAACTGTAAATACATTACCAGGGATTAGCTGCCAAATACTGCCTCATCAAAGGACAATACTGTAGATTTAAAGTGGTGGCAAACATCTAGTACAGCAAATAACCACTATTTTGACAATCGATTAATCTGTGGATTACTAATTTGATTAATCGGATGGAAAAAAAGTTCTGTGTTTTTCTTATCCTTTTACAATGCCTTAATTAAAACAACTGTAGGCAGTAGAAAAAACACATGCAAAAACTAAAGGGTTATCACAATATCATTTTCAAGACAGTTGGAAAAGCATCCCAGGGTGTCATGAAGCTTGTTGAGAGACGTCTGACAGAACATTTTGCAACAAACTGTTTTCGTTTTAATTCTTTAACGTAAAGGTCCCACACTTCTGACGTTTTTAGTCGTGTGTGACATCCGATGTACCCTCCGCCATCATTCATATGTATTGTTTTTCTGCGTCTCGTGTCGACCCAACTATTTGTTATTGATTTTTATCGATTCGTTGTTGCAGCTCTACAAACATCTCTCTCTCATATATAAACCCGATGTCTCTATTCCAAAAGGTCTCTACTCAGAACTCACTATAAACAGAACCTGTAAATTCAAACAGATCTCGCTCTTCAAACCATTTTCTTCATTCGCAAACTCATCTCGGTCACTTTAAACAGATATCTCTTCAAACAGATCACTTACAGTTCAATCTGACCTCTCTACAAACATAATGTCTCTCTATCTTCAAACAGACCTGTCTCTCCTCAAACAGATATCTCTCTACACAGACTCTCTAAATAGTTGAGAGTTGCCTTCTGAGATAGGATGAGATAATTTTCCCCACAGGGCAATGAAGTGTGAATACAATCTGCATTGTAAACATGTCAGTTGTGACATGGGAGGTCAAAGGCCGTTTCCAGTTGCTGTAATTAGATAGCTGGCTAATGAAAAGGAACATCCTAAGTATCTCTGCCAACTCTACCTAAAAAAAAAAAAGTTTGTAACATATATGTATAAACATACTCTCACTCAAAATTAACAAATAAGTGTCACTGCCTGTCAGCATGTTTTTATGTCAATAGTTCATTTTGATTAGCTGTGCACATTACAGAATCTTACGGAACGAAAAAGCTACGGATTTGTGTTAAGTTATTTTAGTTAGCCTAGCTAGTTACTAACTTTGAGATGACAGCTAGTTATCTAACTTTTGGCGGAACATATTCAGCATACAATATCATAGCTATGATACGCAGTTTTATGGAACAATGTTCCGGCCTTTGCGTGTCAAAATGAACATCTCCACTACCACGTCAAATAATAAAAATCTAATAGTGGCTGTGTTGAATTTGGAATTAGTCTTAGTTCATTGAAACCATCATGAAAACAATGACCAGACTTTTTTAAACTTTTGATATTATTAGGATTTTTATTTCGCAAGCCATGTAACTATAGTGCCAATTCTTGTTCTATGGAAATCCAACTTCAGTAAATAACAAAATAGCTAAAATTAGCTGACTAACTATCCCTTTTGCCTTAAGCAACAGATAGCATTTTGACAGTAAAAGGCACTGTTCACATGTTTTTCACCTATTGCCAAGCTTTGTTTGTATGATACATAAGTGTTTCAAATGTAAATTGAAAAGTGTATCATCATGATAACTGTGAATAGGCCGTGATAAGCGTGAATAGGCCTTTTGTCTTCAAACACTTCTCTCTTCAAGGATCACACTTTTCCCAGAGATCTCTGTAGCTCTTCACACAGATCTCACTCTCTTTAAATAGATCACAAATATATTTGTGAACAAGATTGTCCGATTTTAGATATTCACCAAAAATACTAATGAGCTCAGACAAATCTAAAAGTCCTGGACAAAAATAAGTCCTGCCATGCCCTCCCTGTCCTGCATTCCCCTATCCTGTCCTGCTTTCCCCTGTCCTGCATTCCCCTATCCTGCCCTCCTGTGTCCTGCTTTCCCCTGTTCTGTCCTCCCCTGCCATGCCCTGTCCTCTCTTCTCCTCTCCTGTCATGCGCTGTCCTGTCCTCTCTTCTCCTCTCCTGTCATGTCCTGCTCTGAGCAACATAACTCCACATCCCGGGAGGCGGGGAATAAAATCGCTTGCTCAGCGAGTTACCCTTAACCATCTCTCTAAGGCACTTAAACAGACAATATGACAAGAGGTCTGCACGAAAGCCAGGCCCACTATATACAGAACGTGGTTGAGGGGCCAGGAACTATATATAAGACTTGACTGACTAGACCCCTCCATTCACATTCAGACTGGCGAACTAATAAAGACCAGCCCCTCTACTGAGATGTAGTGGTTGTTCCCATGGTACTGCCTGTCACTGGGGCATTCCAACACCGTGAGTCTTCTGCACAGCAATCAACCTCAAATATGTATGAAGACTAGAAAAAGAATTATCCTTTTCCCCTCCATGAAGATACATTTTCAAATTGCAAAGTGTAAATGTCCTGATTCCTTGTCAGATGGAAGAGAAGTTCACTGAGTAAACTAAATTGAGTTGGGGTAAATGGGTGTTTATGTGAGTTGATGGATTCTAAATGTGATTTAGTGGGAAAGGGATGAGGGAGGGATCATTTGATGAATACTAAACAACTAGGATAACTGATAATGTCAAAGAAGAACCAATATTTAAAAGCCATGTTCTAGGGTGCAGATCTGCACCAACCGTTCAATAAAACACTCAGCCCAGGGACCCAAAACCAAGCAGAGCATTCAGTAAAACCTTCAGCCCTGGGACAAAAATCTGAGCAGAGCATTCAGTAAAATCCTCAGCCCTGGGCCAAAAATCAGAGCAGAGCGTTCAGTAAAACCCTCAGCCCTGGGCCAAAAATCAGAGCAGAGCGTTCAGTAAAACCCACAGCCCTGGGCCAAAAATCCGAGCAGAGCGTTCAGTAAAACCCTCAGCCCTGGGCCAAAAATCAGAGCAGAGCGTTCAGTAAAACCCTCAGCCCTGGGCCAAAAATCAGAGCAGAGCGTTCAGTAAAACCCTCAGCCCTGGGCCAAAAATCAGAGCAGAGCATTCAGAGGAGTGCAGCCCTCGCCCACATCAAACCACCGCACTGATCCTCTTGGGGAACATGGAGATAATTCTCTCCCTCACTATCTGCCTATCTGCCTCCCTCCACACAACCACTCTGGGACAATGGGCATGTGCAGGAGGTGTTTACTAAATAAGATAACAGTTAACTCTCAAACTCTACAGTGAGCGTGTCTTTCTACAGCTCCACAGAAAGGCTCAACAGGGAAGGAATCATATCCTCTTATAACAGGTTGGGACACTCACTCCTCCCTCAATAAAAGTGAAATACTGTCAACCTTTGATTATTGCATAAGATGTCCCTCCCATAATTATGCGGCCACGCCTCTGTTCAAATAAGGCTGGAGCCTTTGTGAAGACTAGAGGCTGGTCATAGAGATATAGTGTGGCCGACCCGGTCCTGATATGACAGATAAACAGCGGCGGTCCAGAGGCATCATGGGACGGGAACCTGCTAAAGCCCCAGTGCGCAATCTTTAATCCCTCTCCCTTCCCCTGCCAGCATCAAGCCTCATCAGCTTTGGTGTTCAGTGTCAGACTCATGTTTATAACGTCCCACCGGTCAATTCTAACGCTAATGCCTCACACAACGGCTCCTAATGCCAAGTGATTACAGAGTGCTGTTTTAGCACATTTGACGCATGAAAAGAGTGAAAGGACCGCAAGGCTGTCCGTCGGCTCCACGCTCAAAGGCACCAGCCTGATGAACTCAGCAGAAAAGGATGTTCCCTGAATGCAGCTCTAAGCCACAGACCTAGGGGTGTGACTACATGGACAGGGGGCTCTGGGCTGGCGTCTGAGCTGGTCCAACCAGGGGTTTACAGTATCCTATGCAACAGCATATAGACAGTTCCTGTGTTCTCGCCTCACACGTCCAGTTACACAAATATGTGCTTGCAGGTCTTCCACATGCACACGTGATGAGTCTCATCAAAAGACTCATTCAAAAAATGGACTGCAGCCAATCATGGACTTTCAACGCTATGCATAGTATAATTCCAAAACTCACAACATACATTATATTATATATTCAAATCACAATGAGAGTAACAAGAGCGGTGGCTACCTCAACCCTGAGGAAGGTGGCTGGAAGCATCGTTTTGATCCAGAAAACCAATGGCAGCAGAGACATAAAATGTGTCATTTCATTTTTGTAGCGCTCATCTACGCTACTCAACCCCTCCCTCTATTTTTGGGGAGGAGGTGGGGGGTGCATTGCCAGTGTATAATCCCCATTGTTCCGGTTCCGAATTTGACCCCATAGTGAATTCCATTTGGAGCAACCAGAATTTGCATGGAGAATTGATCTGCAATCAGGGGACCTATCACCTGGGGTTTCACTGTGTCAAACAGTGCCACCAGCTCTGAAAGCAGCATAGGGAAAAGACACTAATGGGAGAGAACACCAACAGTGATGAGTTGGGTACAGGGAGACAGCTACACAGGAGGACACACACATGACAACAATGACAGTCACCACATGACAATATACAGATTTAATTTTTTCAAAAGAAGGCTATTTGTTTTTTGTTTCTGGATAAATATTCACTTTCTGAACTTAGGAATTTCATTCAGTAAAAACCCCAAAAAGATGAAGATAGCCTAAAAAAGAGTTTGTGCTCTTAGGCTGTTTTAATCCCTGTGCCTACTGTGTTGACCAAGCAACCATCGACCACAGCATTGTCATTTCTTAGACCGTTAAGGAAACTTTACGCAAAGGCATTCGATTGGCTTGCAAATATTTCAGCTCTCATGCAGTTACTCACTGTCTAGAAATGTGCAAGTACAGGAGTCGTGAGTGTAGGTCATACCAGATGACACACTGAAACTCTGCTTGACAATGACAGTTTGAGAGGGAGCCTGCCTGAGTCACAACTAGCCCTGGGGTCAATGCCCTCAGAGAACTGAGATTCAGAGCAACAGAGAGGAAGAGAATGAGATCAACTCTGCGGTTGGTAATAAACCTACTACTTTCATCCCAATTCCTTATAGGCTCTGAAGCTCGACATGTGAGGTATGAGGTAACAGCCCAGGGAATATGTAATCATAACCAAATCCAACAAGAAATGGGCCATACATTCATCAGAAAGGACAGGTTGAAATATGGCTTTAATTAACTTTAAAGTCAGTGTCTTTATTTACACCGGCACTAGGGTATGTTGACTTAATTTAACTGTAAACAGTCTTATTTTAATAAAATGCTGAAATGGGTGTATTAGATTGGATAGATTTAAATGATGTTTGGTGAATCCCCTACTTGTTCATCTGTAAAATGTCCTCTAGAGCACGGATTGCAAATCCATTTTTAAAAGTCTGTTTTCATGTATTTATATTTTTTAATTAATCTCCTTGCTGGCATACACAATTTCTTTGCCTGATATTGTTGGGGCATACCGCTGCATGCTGGGTAATTGCAGTGAGTGAGGGGCCCATGGCCGATTCTCTGGTCTCTAGTGTATGTGGCCTGTCAGAGGCTGTCTGGGCACTAGGAGGAGAGGTTGATGAAGATGTTTTCATCTGACTGCTTTCTGGTGCCAAGGGTGGGGAAGGAGCTGGAACTCATGATTCCCGCAGCTTGAGAATGATTTGATCTTTCACCAATAACATCAAGGCAATGTACAAATCCTCTCTTAATGACATATTCTTAGACTGTATTGACAGGGAGAAATGCACACATTACTAAACAATCCCATATGGTTTGTTCCTCATTCAAATAACTACTTTAAAAACAGTGTTACATCGGTACCAGCCGATAGTACATCATCACTGTTCGCATGCACTATGCATCACAATCTTTACCTTCATCACAAGCATGTTTCACTCCAATCTAAAGGCTGCTTAGGGTCCTGCTATATTACTTACCAGCGTCCATATTTCACATTGCCAGTGGAGGATCTCATCGGTAAGTGTCCTGTTTCTCACAAAGTGAAAATGCTCTCAAAATCCATTATATTGTGTTTTCTTCATTTGACCCCCTTTGACCCACTTTTTTCTAAAATTTGTCAGATCCAATTCTTTCCTAACTCATCACATAAATTTCCAACAAATTCAGGAAAGTTGAAGACTGTGGCATGCCTTCCCCCTGGATATCTGCATCAAACTATTCTGCTTTATCCATACTCATCCAACCAGGAAGTGACGTGGGTCAGTATAGACCTCAGCTTTGCATGTGCCCGATGCATTGTGTGTAATCAGACGAGGAAATCCCTGCAGATGGTGCCTCTCTGAGAAAAAGCATCATATAATTATATAGTGTGGCACCAAAACACTAAAACCACAGAAAACCACAAAATAAGAAACTATCCTATTTATTCTTTATTTGCTGGGAAATCCCATTAATCACACCCTCAATGTATATGAGCAACATACAAATATAGTACAATGTCCTATTACAATAATATAATTGTCCTACTGTCTCTTGCTATTTTGTTTACAGTGTTCAAAAGACACTTCCCAAAAGCAGTTTGTATGCATTTTAGGGTAGCATAACTGAAATAATAAATTAAACCAAACAAATACAGTTGTGGTATCACAATATATGCCCTAACTAAGTTTAAACAATGTTACATTGCCTTAGCTAAGTTCCCTGTGGTCAGGTAACCTAACATCCTACGTCCTCCCTTCCCCAATCTCTTCATCACAGCAACACCATCTTTCCCCTCCCCTCCCCACCCCCCCCACCCAGACTCAGTGAAGAATCGCTACTTCCTTGTTGGCATTACCCCCATTATTAACAACAATATGTGGTTCTGTTTCTAGTCCTATTTCAATTGCCTTTGGCGAGGTCACTGAAATGTAGAACTATTTGTCAATATACTGAATCTCAATTGTAAATAATGGTCAAATAAAGAAATACAATTCAGCAGGTTGGACAATTCAGCAGGTCAGGCCACACTCAAACCCCCGTCACCAGACTAAGAGCATAGCAAACCTTGTCTGACATCCACAAAAGCTGAGTGACCATTCGTAAGACACCAACACCGATGGGTGCGCTGGTATTGATTCTAAAAGAACCACTTCTAAAATGAGAATTCTGAGGCTCTCTGATTGGGTCACTGACACCTCTCTGGCCATACCGAGCCAATCAGGAGTAGTGGTGGAGAAACCTTTGCTGACAGCCCAGCCGATCCTAGATGGTCCGTGAATAGCGGAGTCAAGGGGCCCTGGCCTCCTGCTACCTTCCTGAGATAACAGACACATTCCTCAGTGCATTCCAGGCTTTACCACAATCTGCACCTCATTCCAATGGACTGTGTGGAATGTCGGAGCACCCGGGCGGTCAGTCGCGGTGGATGAGCGGAAATGAAAAACACAACATCTATGCGTGAGCCCTGGTCCTCCCTGAGACTGGTACACCTGCAGGCGTGCAGCAGGGAATATAAAACTAATGACACATTACACACATCACATACATACACACACACACACACACACACACACACACACGCACACACACCACAGACTGTTTTTTGTGAAATGTGGGGACCAGAAAAACAAAATTCCATGCTCCCTTGCCCTAACCTTAACCCTAACCTTAACCCTAACCCCTAACCTTAACCTAACCTTACCTAACCCTAACCCTAACCTTAACCTCAATAAAGTAACATTTATGGCTAAACCTTACCTAGATGTAATGCCTAACCTTAACCCTAAACTTAACCAACAACACCTGGACCTTAAAGAAACCCCAATTCTAAGTCTAAAGTTAATTGTAAGATTGACCCTAAAACTAAACCCTGAGCCAGAAAATGACTTTTGAAATGTGGGGACATTGTTCAGGTTTTAGTATAGTTATGGGGACAAAATGTCCTGACAAGTCACAAAAACAAACACACACGCACACACACGCACACACACGCACACACACGCACACACACGCACACACACGCACACACACACACGCACACACACGCACACACACATATAACACACACTACACAGATGATGGAGGCTGAATGCATGGAGCATCAATGACATGTAGAGCTACAGCAACACAATAGGTACTTATTGGGATTAAACCTGTAAGTGAGTGAGAGGGGTGGATTATAGGAGACCAGTGGGGAGTGATCTTTCGGACCATCAGATCAAGCCGGTCTGGGATCAGATTAACGTGCCGGGGAGTCAGACTGCTCCACACCGTCATCACCTGCTCCTCTGATCCACAGCAGACCTGGCCTGAACCATGATACCAAGCCCTCCTGTCACTGCGAGATCCGACTGAGGTAGCACTGTTTATTCTGATGTTCTTCTGCCTAGCTAGATCTGTTATGTCCTCCTATCCCTCGCTCTGTAAAGAAAATCAGTGGAGCACTTTCCAGAAACTCAGAGTTGTAGTATTAAGGTCTGGTCAATTTCCCGCTAGCAGCAGACGAAAGAGAGGGAGACAAAGAATACACAAGTGTTCGGGGCAGAAGGATCAAGTGATCAAGAGATAGAAAGACTCGGTGTGAAGACAGAAACACTAGAAAAACAATATAAACTAAGAAAGAAAGATTAAGGGAAAACCAAATCAGACAGGGAATGATTTACAGCACTGCACTACAGCCAGGCAGGCGCCATAAATCTCTACCACTTCTCAATTCTTCTGGAAATCAATTCATTCCATTGGTCCCCTGGTTTATTTATTGGTCACCATTAGGGAAAAAGCCATTGGTACCCATAAGAGATCTCCATGTGTCCAATCTAGCTGTCCCAGAGGACTAAGATAGCAGCAGCACTTGGAATGAAGCAAGAAATTGAAATGGTTGGCCTTTAACAACATTAATCATCACTGAACATGCTTCGGAAAGACTTCGTAGCACTGGGGACTTGGCACTGCAGGTGTTCTGTTCCACACTGGCATGTTCCACCACCTGACACACTGGATGATAATCACAGTGTGTGACGACTCACTGTCCTTCCTTCCTCAGTTCCTTCGGAAGTTGTCGTGCCTGATCACATCAACAAGAGGGGATCCACCCTTACAATATCTTAAGCAATGCAGTGTCCATGTTAATTGTGCCTGTGACCTGGCCATAAGCATTTCTGGGGTCCGAGTAAATACTTTGGTTGACAATAACCAAATAGTCAGCCATTGCCAAGACCTTCCACATCCAGAGTCCTGTTCCAATTGGCCCCTGTCCTGTGAGATCTGGCTGCACCCTCATCTTTCCACCGTGTGACTCTTAGTATATCCAATGGGGTAACCCTCCAGTCCGCCAACAGCTAGAAGCTTCCTCCATCTATAGCCTAGAAAAAAGTGGGACCCCGAGATTGCCAAAGACCTGAACATTCTCCCCCGCCCCTGGCAAGCTCACCACCACGGGTCCAGGACCAGCCGTCCCGTCTCAGCGGAGCCTGACCTCAGACAGGGCAGGGGCCCAGCAGTGGTTTATTAAAAGAAAACAAAGCTGAAGAATGCGGGGATGTGTACACTTAATCCCCAGACCAAGGCAGAAGAAATCCACTGTTCAGCCTCCCAGGGAGCCTCTGAAGACAGGCACTCAGGTCTAAAAGTGGCACAGACCCCCCGCCCCCCCTCCCTCCCCGCCATCTTTCCAGTTTTCCAGTACTTCAGATCAATTGTGAAAAGCTTAATCTTTTCAGTGTGCGATGGGAGGCTTTATGCCCCCCCCCCCCCTCATAACCCATGATACGCAGGTTATTCAAGTGTACAAGTCTGTCTGCTTCAGCTGTTGAGGAGGGGAGAGGGTAGTGGGATGCAGGATGACTGGATGAGAGGTATGCCTGGGCCCTTTGAACACAGTCAGTGGAGAGGGAAGGAAAAGCCTGGTTAACAGCAACAGCCCCGTTAATCTCCACCACATCACCAACTGAAATCAGATGACCCAGTCAACAACTCCACACACCCCTAGAAGCTCCCCACTCTCGAACAATAACTCAGGTGCTCGGGTCAAAACCCCCCCCCAACGTAATCATTTCCCATCCATAAATCTCCATCGTTGGACTTTGATGACATGCAACCTTCCATTGCACATAAGATGACGTATTTATACATGAGAATACATAGGCCTATAGCCGGACAACATGAGCGCCCAGTCTGTTAATTGAACAAATCATCCTCATCACTAATCTGGCTTAGAGCATGTTTGCATGGTGCCTCAGAGGCTAAACGGGCTAGCTGATGAATGACAATATGCTTCTCCCAATTAGCCAACATATGGATGCATGGTGTGTCACCAACACGTGTTGCATGCAACAAAATAAATCAGTTAGCATTTGACAACTAAATTCAGATTCATTATAACCACACAGTAAATCAATGGAATGAGAAAAAGGGTAAACAACTGTGACACGCAGCTGCAGAGGAACTGGTTCTAATTCAGTGACAGTACAACATAACTGTAGGAAATACGGACTCATTAGCAGCCTATTGCAGAGAAGGAAAACTTGCTGGCAGTGAACCAGTGATGGGGGGCACTGAACCATGGCTGATAAAGCTTATGCACCTGACCCACACTCCTACTGCTGGAGAGTGCCCCCCTCTCAACTCTTCCAAAATGTTCCTACAATTAAACACATCTGGGAGAGTAGCTGATTGGTACTTTACTTCCTCAGCACACTGCCTCTCCTTTCAGTTCTGGGCACCTTATTTTCTGGTTCCGTCTGAGAAATATGACTTAAAGAACACCCAGTTCTCATCACCTTCAGGCAGTTCTCTCTCATGCTCAACACATGTCAACACATCTCTACACATCTCAACAAATCTCTACAAATCATCTCTACACATCACTAAACATCTCTACACATCTCTACACATCTCTACCAGCCTGTTTGGCAAAAAAATCCCTTGTGGCAAATGCTGGAACGTCACTTTGAGTTAATTAAATCTCTGGGCATCTGCTCTGCCTGGGCAATTACAACAGTGAGAAGCCAGGCAATGAGAGCCGTGCGAGAATGAAGGTGCTTCAAGGGCATCAGACTGCGAGCATGGATAGATGAGAGGCATGGCGGTCGTCTCTGCTCCACATTTCACAGCACCTTTGACAGACGTGATCCTGGAGCATTTCTATGCAGATGTGAACAGCTGCTGATGCATTTTTAACTTCACAGTTTCATTGAATTAGCCCTTCTCTGCTCTCAGTGTATCGTCTCTTTGGACATCGACCTGTCCAAAACAACCACTTCGCTGTGCATGAAAAGACGTTACAGAGACATTAAATATGCATGTCTTCAGTAGAGGAAACCGTTCTCCTTCCATTCACATTTCGCCAACAACAGGAATCTGAATGTCTATGAATCACAATAGGGCTTATGAGAGATGAATCTGTAACAACTGCCCTTAGGACTGAGGAAACATGGTTTCTGATCTCAGAGCAGCATATTAAAATGTACAAGTAGTAAAACTCTGCCCTCTGCAGGAAAACAGCTCTATATGATCTCTGTGGGTCTGATTGGCTTTGGAGTGGAGCAGCTGCTTTCTACTGTTCTTTACTGTGACAAAAGCACCACCAGTGGCAGCACTGCTTTACTGCAGACACCCTGAGACACTATAACAACAGTCACTATAACTATAGATACAATAACAACAGACAATATTATTACAGACACTATAACAGTCACTATACCTACAGACACAATAACTACAGACAATATTATTACAGACACTATAACAGTCACTATAACTACAGACACTATAACTAGAGACACTGTAACTAGAGACACAATAACTAGAGACACAATAACTACAGACACTATAACTACAGACACTATAACTACAGTCACTATAGCAAGTGACACTATAACTAGAGACACAATAACTACAGACACTATAACCACAGACCCTATAACTATATACAATATTACTAGAGTCAATATTACTTGTGTCCGTAAGCAAATAAGTGATTGAGGAAAGTATTTCACAGGTTTCTAATGATAAAGCCAAACAACATTGCCAGTATGCTCAGATTCAGAATAAAGGTTTTGTCTATAAACGGAACACATATAACCACAATAGAAGAAGCATTACCCTGATCACCTCTCAGTCAAGACAGGAGCAAGAACCCAGTCCAGGAAGTGGACGGAATGCAGACCAACAGACCGTAAACATTACAACAAAGAAAGTTTGTGGATTCTTCTTCTCCTGCAATGAATGGTTCCTGCTTCAAACCCGGTCAGCCATGTTATTTACACTGGGTTAATGTTTGTCAAGGAGGTTGCACAGCTTCAGTGACCTCTGAGACCCAGGACCGGAGCTGTAAACCAGAGGAGGGAGTGTCTTGGATGTGTGTGTACATGTATACATAGCGATGCGTTTTTCAGAAACATACAGGTCTAATTTCATTTGATAATTTGAATCCCAACGCAGGGCGACCAACAAAATAAATCACACAGGATGTACTGAACCAATGAAAAGTAATTGGACTCAATTTGTGAAATGAATGAGAGGGTGTTTGTTGGTCAGAGCTGAAATGTTTCTTTGCAGGCTGACCTCTGACTCCTAGGGCCCTGGCCCCTGACACAGAGGCCCTGGTCAGGCTTTGTCTATTTGCGTTGTAAACCTGCAAAGGTCAATTATTAGATTACCCTGGCCTCTAATTTAATACAACACATTTTTTGGTTTAACCTTTATTAAAACAGGTAAATCCAGCTCAGACCAAGGTGTCTTTTACACCACTGAGGGGCATTTGTTAGCCGACCAAATCTCTTTCTCTATCGACACTGCGCTTAAACGCAATGCACTGACAAACCCACCAGCTAAATGAACCGCAACACCGGCCAAAAACCCCAAAACACATCCTTTCCCAGCGGCTCCTCTATACCATACAAAACTCCTCTGCGCAGAAGTGAGACCCTGGGAAATGGGTCAATCTCCTCGGTTATAATGGAATTGGACGGTTAAGCCATCCTAGCCCAACCAACAGTGAATACGGTGTGGAGAACATCTCATCCCTGGCTCCATAGGTAGCCTAGCCCTGGTGTCCCAAACTATCAGCCGTGATCCTGATGCATCCCAGCGGGGGGGGGGGGGTCACCGGCTCAGGCGGTGATGAATCCTCCCTGAGAGGTGGTGGGGGGAGGGGGGGGGGTGACACCCCTTCCTGTAGCAAGTGTCCCTCATCCCTCCCCGCCTGCCTCCTTCACCTGTCAGCTCATATTAAACCGCTCCGCTCCCTTTTCATCCCCTTCCCGCCCTCTCGCCTCCTATTCTAAAAGACGCCAGCACAAAGCCCTGGACTGCTGGGGGCTCCACTGACCTCCCCCGGGGCAGGTCACTTTGCAAAGTCTCCCATTTCTGGTGGACAATTCAGTTTCATACTGAAAGTAAAAGTCAAATGTGAAATGAGAAACCCGGGGAGTGGAGCACAGCGGCGGTGAGAGCAGAGGGAGATGTATCAGCGGGTTTGCAGCGTTGGCTGGATCTGCAAAAGGGATGATGGCTACATTACACATTTAGAGGAAAGCGGACCGAAAGCAGAGGGCAGATTTAACAGAAAAGACGGTGGAGGAATGCGGAAGACACTGACTCCAGTTCAGCCTTTATGGACGCTCTTGCTGCGGCAGTAATCTGCATTCCGGGAACGTCCCTTCATCATTTACTACTAAATAGCGTTGTTCCACACTATCCAAAGGACATTTCATAGGTGAGATAAATGAACTGTCATCCGCTAAGTTGGGATAACATCCGTTTACATCTATAATGAAGTGCCTCGGAAATGATGTTTTGCTGGCATGGAATGAATGAGCGTTGCGAATTCTAAAAGACAGCCACTATGGCCTTAAGTGTGCAGCCATTGTCTTCTGTGTCCTGTTCTCCTACAAGCCAGAGGCCATACAAGGTATACTGAGCCAAATGGCCCAGTTAAATCAGGCCATCGCATGGAACTGCAATAAACCCACATTTTAGCTCCAAGACTTTTAAGCCTTCTTGACTGAGCACACTGGCTTGGAAAAAACTTGCTTCATTTAAACAAATAAATGCTGACTTGTCATAATCTCCCATAATACCGTCATAGAACTGTTATGACACGTCTATGAAGAACCTATATAAGGGTAAAATTCAAAGCACAAGACATCATTCAATTACGCCATAGCCTGCCATTATAACATATTCTAAAAGTGGCTTTAATAATGGCATGGTACATGAGCACATGCTGATGGCAAAACAATCGACAACTATCCTCTATCCTCTCATTTAGGTAAACGTCCACAGGACAGCACAGGTGGATGAGATCTGCTAGAACACCAGTCGACGCCTGTTCCATCTTAGCAAGGTGCCGCATTGCCCCACAGGAGGATGTGTTGATGTGTGCACGGATGTGTTGATGTGTGCACTGCGTGTCACCACTGACAGAACACACAGTGACAGTGAAGCCCTCGCAGCGAACCAGCAACCAGCGGGGCAGAGTTGGAAAGATACGACGCAGTACGTAGAGCTGCATGAACTACAACATTGATGCAACCCATGGCAGAGATGTATACAAATACAGCATTTGTATGAATATTGCAAAGATCAATATTGCAATCTGTATTCATTGTGCAACTGTGACAGGGTTAGATTTCAGATCTACTGGCTACACAAAACGCCTGCAGTAGCGTCAACCTGTCCTCCCCTAAAAAATCCTGACCACTAAGTTGATAAACACCCTACTAAAACTAGAGCTAAGTGCTACTACAGCACTATACCATAAAGGACTAGGTGGATAAACTAGTGAGCGTCAGTCAACGACGTCTACACAATTCAGAAAAATACAATGGAAATGCATTTTAACATTGCGCTGCAGATTGGATAAAATAAATAAATTATTACCATTATTTTACCAGGTAAGTATGCTAAGAACAGATTCGTATTGACAGTAACAACCTGGGAGCAATTTTTGTTGACAATCTTCCAGCACAGATATTACCCATAGCGTGGTGAACCCCTCCCCATCCTCACTTCTGACAGACAAACTTTTTCAGTCTTTTGTTGCTTCTATCCCAACTTTTTTGAAACATTTGCTGGCATCAACTTCAAAGTGGGCATATACACTCACCTAAAGGATTATTAGGACTAATACTGTGTTTGACCCCCTTTCGCCTTCAGAACTGCCTTACTTCTACGTGGCATTGATTCAACAAGGTGCTGAAAGCATTCTTTAGAAATGTTGGCCCATATTGATAGGATAGCATCTTGCAGTTGATGGAGATTTGTGGGATGCACATCCAGGGCACGAAGCTCCCGTTCCACCACATCCCAAAGATGCTCTATTGGGTTGAGATCTGGTGACTGTGGGGGCCATTTCAGTACAGTGAACTCATTGGCATGTCCAAGAAACCAATTTGAAATGATTCGAGCTTTGTGACATGGTGCATTATCCTGTTTGAAGTAGCCATCAGAGGATGGGAACATGGTGGTCATAAAGGGATGGACATGGTCAGAAATAATGCTCAGGTAGGCCGTGGCATTTAAACAATGCCCAATTGGCATTTAAACAATGCCCAATTGGCACTAAGGGGCCTAAAGTGTGCCATGAAAACATCCCCCACACCATTACACCACCACCACCAGCCTGCACAGTGGTAACAAGGCATGATGGATCCATGTTCTCATTCTGTTTACGCCAAATTCTGACTCTACCATCTGAATGTCTCAACAGAAATCGAGACTCATCAGACCAGGCAACATTCTTCCAGTCTTCAACTGTCCAATTTTGGTGAGCTCGTGCAAATTGTAGCCTCTTTTTCCTATTTGTAGTGGAGATGAGTGGTACCCGGTGGGGTCTTCTGCTGTTGTAGCCCATCCTCCTCAAGGTTGTGCGTGATGTGGCTTCACAAATGCTTTGCTGCATACCTCGGTTGTTACGAGTGGTTATTTCAGTCAAAGTTGCTTCTATCAGCTTGAATCAGTCGGCCCATTCTCCTCTGACCTCTAGCATCAACAAGGCATTTTCGCCCACAGGACTGCCGCATACTGGATGTTTTTCCCTTTTCACAACATTCTTTGTAAACCCTAGAAATGGTTGTGCGTGAAAATCCCAGTAACTGAGCAGATTGTGAAATACTCAGACCGGCCCGTCTGGCACCAACAACCATGCCACGCTCAAAATTGCTTAAATCACCTTTCTTTCCCATTCTGACATTCAGTTTGGAGTTCAGGAGATTGTCTTGACCAGGACCACACCCCTAAATGCATTGATGCAACTGCCATGTGATTGGTTGATTAGATAATTGCATTAATGAGAAATTGAACAGGTGTTCCTAATAATCCTTTAGGTGAGTGTATATTACCCAAATCTGATACCTAACACTATAGATATTCCCCAATCTGATACCTAACACCATAGATATTACCCATACTGATACCTAATACCATAGATATTACCCAATCTGATACCTAACACCATAGATATTACCCAATCTGATACCTAACACCATAGATATTACACTGATACCGACTGCCTTAGATATTACTCAGATTGATAGCTTCCGCCTGCTTCTTTTTACTACTGCAGCAAACCCTGTTGCCATGGAAACAAGTGGAGAAAAATACTAGCTTCTACTCTGCTGTGGTTTGTTTTACACACACTCAGGCATGAAAAACATCTTCAGTTTGAAAGGAGTAAACATATTCACAATAACTATTCACAATAATAAGTATATTCTTCATATATTTCCCTCCCTGCATATGCTGTACGCCTTCCCAATAGAGATGATTTAAACACACTATCCTAAAAACATATACTAAGGAACTATACTGTCTTCCCGGCTCATTCGGATCAACGGAATGATTCCTAGAGGTTGGTAGAACTGGGACACTGCAGGGTAAGGACTGCAAGGTTAGCATCCAGCCTGGTTAGTGTCCAGCTATCTCCTGCAGCCCTACCTCTGTAAACAGGTTCACACGATAAAGTCAGCCCTGTCCCCTTCAAACAATACCCAGCCACAGTGGTGGACCTGTAGTCAAGCATAACTCCACCCCTCCTGCCTGCCTGGGCGTCGGAATCAAGAGCTGTACAGCATACTTAATATAATGGGAAAGATCAATAACTTACAGAGGAAAGGAGACCGCCTAACATACTAATTACGTGCACACAAAAGCTTGCTGTCACACTCTACCGCCTGCACACACTGCTACATGTCAAGTGAATGACAGCATGACCTGCACTGGTGTGTAGAATTCCCAAAACAGCCGTATGCCTATAGCTTTGCATGTACAATGCACGAAACAGTCGTTGTACGCAGGCTACTTATGTGGACCTTACAACAACTCCCCCCCCCCCCCCCACAATCACCCTCTCCACCTCAATCACACCCACCCTCTCCCCGTCGATCACACTCCCCCTCTCCCCCTCCCCCACACTCCCCCTCTCCCCCTCCACCACACTCACCAATCAGGGAGCTAGTTCTAACCAAAGAGAGCAGAGCTCATCTTTCCCTATGTCCTACTCCTCCCCCCCGTGTAAAACGATTGCTTAGACAACTGCCACATCGCCAACAACCTTTATTTCCACAGAGCACAGAATATACTCAGTGATGTGCTTCGGGTCCCTGCTATTGTGAAAATAGCAATGCTGACTGTTTTGAGTCCAAGCTAGGAGCCAGTATCTCTATTCCTGTCCTGATTAGAAATAGAAGGAATCGTGAGCATGCAACCTATAAAGTAAACTTGTCTAATATGATAACTGTAGCAATTCAACCTACTAGTCCAGGAACCCCTTTTATATCTATTAAGCTGGCTTTACATAATATCAGATCTCTCGCCAGAAAATCATTCTTGGTAAATGACATTATAATATCCTACAACCTAGATTTTATGTTTCTCACTGAAACGTGGCTAACAAAAGATTGTAGAGCTACTATTCTTATCGAGACAGCCCCTGAAAAATGTAGCAATATGAATGTGTGTCAAAATGGTAGGAAAGGAGGAGTGGCTGCCCTATTCAAATATACATTCCAGTGCAAAGAAAATACACTAGGTAATTTTATTTCTTTTGAACACATTGAAGGGTACCCCCAAAATTTTGTTTTTAACCATTTACAGACCTCCACGATATTCTGCAAATTTTATTGATGATTTTGCTGAACTACTCTCTGTTATATGAGTTGATTATAACTTGTTTGTTATTACAGGGGATTTTTACATCCACATAGATAACAGTACGGACAATAATGCCAGAAAACTTTTTGCACTACTTGACACTTTTGATATTACTCAACATGTGAAAGAGCGTACACACACTCAAGGCCACATTCTAGATCTGGTTATCTCTGAAGGTCTCAATATTTCCTCTGTCATGGTTAAAGACTTGGCCCTGTCTGATCATTTCTGTGTCTTTTTTGAATCACTTATCTCCCCGAATGTTCCAGTAAACTCTGTTTCTGTTAAGAAAAGGTACCAATGCTCAGTTTATGGAAGCCATAGCTATCTCTCCAACAATAAGAGTCATAACTTTAATGCCAAAATATTGAATGTCATGGATTGTGTTGCAGCGGTAAAGGTAAAGAAAACTATGAGCAAACAGAAAACACCATGGAGAACCACCATGACGATAAGCACCCTGAAAAGAGAATGTAGGGAAGCGGAAAATGAGTGGAGGAAAACTAAACTTCTAATCCACTATGACATCTATAAACAAAGCCTTGGTAGCTTCAACAATGAGTTACGCAGGGCCAGACAGCAACATTTATCAGGAATGATCAACAAAAATATCAACAATACCTGCACTCTATTTGTCATGGTTGACAAGCTAACAAACCCAATAAAGCAGATAGCATCAGAACTCATGTCCACAGTGAAATTTAATGAATTTGGGTTTCTTTAGTGAAAACAAAAAAAGGACTCTGTACCGTCACCACGACCACCAAGACATAACTTGGTTATTGTCACATTTTAATACAATTGATCAAAAATCTCTAGATGAAACAGTTCGACATCTTAAAGCTTACACTTGCTGTCTCGACACACTGCCATCAGACTTTTGTGATCTCAAGCGGTCTCTTAGACCAATTTCAGTCAGGTTTCCGACCTCACCACAGTACTGAAACGGCACTGATTAAAGTTTTAAATGATATACGGCTGAATACTGATTCTGATAAAATAACAGTTCTGGTTCTATTAGATCTCAGTGCAGCATTTGACACTGTAGATCACAGAACACTTATAGATAGGCTGGAAAATTGTGTAAGACTCTCCGGGACAGTCCTTAATTGGTTCAGATCTTATCTAGATGGCCGGAGTTACTTTGTCACCATTGGTAATCATTAATCTGATAGGGTGGCTATGACATGCGGAATTCCACAGGGATCAGTTCTCAGACTGCTTCTGTTCAATCTCTATATGCTACCTCTGGGCCAAATTCTACAGAATAACAACATTAACTACCACAGCTAAGCCAATGATACTCAAATATATATGGCTCTTGAATTGTATGACTACAGCTCAATAGACTCTCTGTGTCACTGTATAGAGCACATAAATACCTGGATGAACCAAAATTGTCTATAATTAAACCAAGATAAGATAAGATTATTGTGTTTGGCAACAAAGTATTAGTAAAGAGCTGGATTTGCGGGCCCCTAAAACCAGGGATCAAGTGCGTAATCTTGGTGTTCTGACTCAGACCTCACATTTAACAGTCATATCAAAGCGGTCACCAAAACAGCATTCTATCATCTAAAACATATAGCCAGAATCAAAGGCTTGGTGTCTCAAAAAGACCAAGAGAAGCTCATCCATGCTTTTATCTCTAATAGGGTTGACTACTGTAATGGCCTCTTAACTGGACTCTCGAAAAAGACTGTAAAACAGCTGCGGCTCATTCAGAATGCTGCTGCTAGAATGTTAACCAGGACCAACAGAACAGAGCACATCACTCCGGTTCTTAAATCTTTGCATTGGCTTCCAGTCAGTTACAGAATAGATTTCAAAGTGGTGCTTTTAGTTTATAAATCCCTAAATGGTTTAGGACCCGAATACATTATTGATATGTTTAAAGAACATAAACCAAGCAGGGCTCTTAGATCCATGAACACAGGTCAGCTAGTAGAGCCCAGAGTCCAAACTAAACATGGAGAAGCTGCGTTTAGCACTTATGCTGTACACAACTGGAATAAACTACTTAGACGTGCCCCAAACGTATACATTTTTAAATCCAGGTTAAAATAACTTCCCTTTTCACGTGCCTATAGACTCTGTGCACCAGCGTAGTGACGAACTTCCGCTTTTGTCTAGAAGTCGGTATTGCAGTTTCCGGTTTACTTACTAATACTCATCCGCATTAGTAAACACCTAAACTCACAACAAGATGAGTGATGCTGTTGTACGGGAAAAAAAAGAAATCTAATGTACGTGACTCATTTAAGTTTCAAGGTACAAGTGGGGCATCATTTTAATCGGGAGAATGTCCTCTTTTTAATAAAATTTGGCTTGCCCCATTCAATGACTTCAAACGCTAGACTAGAAATAGTCAGAAAAGGCAATTGTTTATATACTTCCACGTAACACAGTTTTAAGCGCAATTAATACCATATAGGACCAGATGTTTACTTCCTATGCCAGTTGTTATTTTTCAGTTTTGTTGTGAAATGAGGTTACAGTAGTAAAATAAAAGAGGATACCTGTTTTGGTGCTTTTTTGATACTATAGAATTTTAAGCTTCATTCAGGTTAGAAGAGGCTGAACGAAGGTTCGTTTCAATTCACTTGCTATGGGGACGCGCTAGCGTTCCAGCTCAGCCAGCGATCTTTTGCCGTTTTTGAGGCTAGGGTGAATTTTTATGTGTTCTAATACTACACTAAAAAGGAACACGTCGCTAACTAGCTTAGCCAATAGCCGGCCGGCACACCACAGTAAACTACTTCCCTCGTAGTTGTGCAGATAACTCGATACGTAGAGTTTGAATCCCTTATTCTGCTTGTTGGAGCAGGGGACCAGGCATCAACAATTCGATGGACATCACTAATGCTTATTTTAGGCAGGTCTTGGAGACCTCTACTAAAAACTGATATTTTGGGCGACGCGGGTGATCGCCTTAAGTAAACCGGAAAATTATCCCATTTTTAATCTTTATATGTTTTCTTATTGTATTTTTATAATTATGATATATTCATTTGTTTTGATGTTTTCATTTGAGTATTTGTTTTTATGTTATTGTACTTTCATATATTTTTCTTTGTAAAGCACATTGAATTGCTTCAATGTAGGAATTGTGCTATATCAATAAACTTGCTTGCTTGCTTATAGATCGTTAATAATGATGCAGCGATTGATAGGCCAGCGATCCATTGATCTCCCTTTCTAATAGTGAAAAAAAAATTATTGCTGACGTCCAAATTTCTACTGACGTAAATTATTGTCAATCAAATGAGGACGCAACACTTTGGTCATTAAACAATTCTGTTTTCTTTATTCCTCGCAGCAAGTTCTTACTTCAGGTTACTGATTATAAAAATACAGCCACAGATCTTAGCCTACTAGATGCTAAAAATAGTTCACAGCAATCAGTACGGCAAACAAATGCCATTCACATGATAAGCACTTATTTGCTTTGTATGAGTATTCCACAACTACACAAGAAACCACTGTCAACACATCAAAACCCTGCTTAAAAAGCATGTGCATGGGATGAAATTAGCACTCAGATAGGACTGTCAAGTTAATACATGAGTAGCAGCAGTTTAATACATGAGTAGCAGCAGTTAATTTGTACCAGAGCCACGCTAGTTATTTGAATGAGGGCTTGCATAGTTGCTAGCTAATGTATGTAAACCTCTTTTTGATCATGTGGCAGGTAGCAGCATTTTAGAACAAGATGTTAATTTCTTAAAAATCAATCCCCATACATGAAAATTAAATGAAGCTGAAAAACTACAGTATCCGCACTTGGTACTGACTGGTGCCATCCCTAATGGTCATGATATCTATAGGATCTCTGGTCCAATTCTTTGGCTGTCATGACCTTCCAGGCAACATTAGAAATGCATAGCTACATAGAATTACAACCATTAGTAACCGGAGTAAGACGGCATGTGTCCATTTTGTTGTGTGAAATGGTCGTGTCATTAAGCACCTAATGGATTCCTGCTATCTTCAGTAGAGGAAACATCCAGAAGAGGTGTAATAAGAGCTCATGCTACATGCGTGTGATGGAGCATCTCCAGAGAATAAACTGTGCGGTGAAACACTGAAGGCTTGCTGTCTTCCTATTTGATAAAGGGCTGCACAAGCCAAGCCAATCACAGGATGTTACTGGTTCTATTGTGTTTTATTGTGCACAGTCTGGTATTGCAATAGCCCTGGTCAGTATGTGAGTCAATGGAAGACACAACTAGCGAAGACAAAAAAAGACTAATCTGAAACGACAGCACACATTTTTACGCTCACCGGTAATTCTGAAAAAAATTATAAACTGGCAAAGAAATGCTAAATGCGACAGCTGATCAATTTGTGCAATCTTCTTAAAAGTTAAACAGGAAAGAATAACCATGAAGACAGGTTTAAATCACTGAAATTGATGGTTTCATGGGGTTCATGTGTAACATTTCTATTTCATTTTCTGAATTGCCTCACTTGTGAAGAAAATGTGTGAAAAGGTCACATTAATACCATTATAATGAGTGCGGCTAAAGGGAACCAAACATGGCTGTACACCTTGAATGCTGGAAAGTGGGCTGGATTAAAAGTGTGTTTGTGTATATAAGAATTGTGTGTGTGTGCGTATGCTGTATGTGTGCATTAATAGAAGGTCAATGTGATGCCAGGACTAAACAGCTTCCTACAGTACAGCATAAATCAGGGCTTGACATTAAAATGTCCACAGGCTACACAAGTAAAAAACGTCCCCAGAGCATCAGGAGTTGTGTCATGATCCCCTTAAAGTCAGCAGGTTGTGTCATTGTCCCCTGAATGTCAGGAGATTGTGTCATGGTCATCTGAATGTCAAGAAGTTTTGTCACGGTCCCCTGAATGTCAGGAGGTTGTGTCATGGTCACCTGAATGTCATGAGGTTGTATCATGGTCATCTGAACATCAGGAGGTTGTGTCATGGTCACCTGAATGTCATGAGGTTGTATCATGGTCATCTGAACATCAGGAGGTTGTATCATGGTCACCTGAATGTCATGAGGTTGTATCATGGTCATCTGAACATCAGGAGGTTGTGTCATGGTCACCTGAATGTCATGAGGTTGTATCATGGTCATCTGAACATCAGGAGGTTGTGTCATGGTCACCTGAATGTCATGAGGTTGTATCATGGTCATCTGAACATCAGGAGGTTGTATCATGGTCATCTGAACATCAGGAGGTTGTATCATGGTCATCTGAACATCAGGAGGTTGTGTCCCTTGCTGTCTGGGCTTTAGAGCACAGCAATGCACCTCTGTGGTCAATTGAAAAGGCTGCCAGCTAATCTAGACCCGCCCACCAAACTTTGTTTATTTTTGTGCTTATTTGCTTGTATTCATCTGACACCATGCCCTTTATCTACACCTAATGCACCAGACAATGATTTACTGTGAGCTCCTGTACTACGGCACAAGGGACCTAAACACACACACACACTAACCTAAACACACATCCCACACACCTAAAACACACCACACACTGCCCTAAACACCATGCACACGCAGACCTAAACACCCCCCCCCCCCACAAACAAACAGACCTTAACACACACACACACACACAAACCATAACACACACAAACACACTAATGCATGAATGGTTCTAGACTGAGATATATATAATACCCCAGATTCTAAAGCTATATCAGCTTAATTCAAAGGATACAACAGCAATATCCTACTAGGGGCTCGTCTCCTACACCTGTAAGGCAGATGCCCACACTCACACAAGGATGCATGGGTACACACAGTATGTACACCTCAGCACACATGCTAGAGCACACAGCCACTAGTCCCCTGGAATTAAAAAACCTCCACCCTCATATGAATTAAAAAGCCTCCACCCTCATATGAATTAAAAAGCCTCCACCCTCATATTAATTAAAAAGCCTCCACCCTCATAAGAATTAGAATGCATCCACCCTCATAAGAATTAAAATGCATCCACCCTCATATGAATTAAAAAGCCTCCCCCATCATATGAATTAAAATGCTTACACACAAATATGAATTAAAAAGCCTCCACCCTCATATGAATTAAAATGCCTCCACCCTCATATGAATTAAAGAGCCTCTACCCTCATATTAATTGAAATGCTTACACCCTTATATTAATTACAAAGTCTCCACCCTCATATGAATTAAAGAGCCTCTACCCTCATATTAATTGAAATCCTTACACCCTTATATTAATTACAAAGTCTCCACCCTCATGAATGACTCTGTTGGTTTCGAAGATCAAAACCCCCCATATATGTTTGTGTGCAGTGGTAGTTCCACAGGATGTGTGGATCGGCCTACAGTACACGTGGCAAGTATACTATGCATCTATTCTGAACACTGCAGCCAGTTGTCACTGTGCTCCCATCCCTGATAAACTCCACGCCTTACCTCTACTCCGCCTTCGTATTCATCACCCCACTCCTAACCCCCCCCCCCCCCTCTCTCGGCGCTTTGCTCGCCTATTATAGAACGCAGGGGTTTTTCATCAGCTGCTCATCAGTCAACACAACACACTGAGAAGGCAGATATAAGGTGTTTACCAAGCGGCTCTGTATCTGCTATCTGAGCCCAGCTGTCAGACACAGGAAAGCTCTTCATGTACACTACGGACAGAACAAGAACGCGAAATGGCACATGTGGAACATTAATAAACAATGGATGTAATGAACCTCTGAAAAGAGACACACTGTCTCCAGGTAAGTGCAGTGGCTGTACCTGAGGCAATAGAGAATAATCCCAATCTCCCCTGTCAACTCATCTATCTCATGGGCAGTCAGCTCCACTTCCATATAAAGAGTAATCTCAATCTCCCCTGTCAACTCATTTATCTCAGGGGCAGTCAGCTCCACTTCCATATAAAGAGTAATCTCAATCTCCCCTGTCAACTCATTTATCTCAGGGGCAGTCAGCTCCACTTCCATATAAAGAGTAATCCCAATCTCCCCTGTCAACTCATCTATCTCAGGGCCAGTCCGTTCCACTTCCATGGCACTTTTCGGTATAATCGATCCCCCATTTCAGGGCCGACAGACACGGGCAACTGCTTTGCATTACAAGACAAATGGGGGTGCTGTAGTGTTGGCCTGAATAATTAATAACCGCGTTCCCAGGTGAGTTACATCTCAAAATGGCCTCCTTCTAACTGCATTCACCTTCTAGAGGCTTCAGCGCTTCAGGACCTTTTTTATCCTGTGCTAACATTTACAAAAATAGCTTGAACAGCAAGAAAACACTGCATTATGGAGTAGATCATTTCCCTAATCAATTATTCATGTTCTTGACTCGTTCATACAATGGTTCTTACAATGGTCCCTGGCTACATGAGGGAGAAAATGGATGCTAATACAACTTCTCCACATTTTTATCTGAGCATGTGATGCTATTACAATTGCAGAGAACTCAGCGAGGTGAAATGAGCGCTCTCTCATGCTGTTCTGTGACTTTGTTAGGTTTAGTTCCTGGATGGTGACTGAGGCTCTGGAAATAACAGAATATGGACATGGAGATGCTTTTGTGAATTACTTCTTTTGTGTGTATCTTTGAGAAGTGATTGGGGGCTCTCGCATGATGCAGACGTTCAGGGTGCTGCACTGCAATGCTGAGGTGTTCACCACAGTCAAAGTTCAAGCCATCACTGGGGCACTTGTCAGTGTGGCCGTGAGCCCCATGGGGCAGCATCACTGGGGGTGGAGGTGGGGATTTCCTTGACTCACCTTACTCTAGTGACTCCCCTCAGGCAGCTGGAAGCCTGCAAGAGGAACTGTGGTTGTTGTTCAAAGGAGTGTGACCTACCCTTTTATAAGGTTTTGAAAAAAGCTCCCAGGATTGTTGTAGTTGAACCTGTGCTTGAGCGAGGTACCTTACAGATGTTGTAATTATCAGGGAAAGGGACAGTCATTTCAAAATAATGGCATCCCCTACTCGTTCACACATTGTCCATTTTTTTCTGATATTACCCTGAATTAATTGAGGCTTGCCAACACAAATGAATACTTATGCAACAACCACATTGCATTCATTTTTCATTAATTAATTTTGTAAACATGTCTAGAATATATTTATACTTATTTAAAAACGAATATTTTTTGTGAAGCTCAATAACCAAAAATTCCAATTAGCAATGCAACAGTTTTTTCTTTTTTTTAGCACTGATTTTGATAATAGCAACTTCACTGAGTAAGGTCTATTTACTATTACTGCAGTGTGTGGTTGTTCCACCCAGTTATCTTAAAATGTATGCACATTTAGTATAAGTCACAAATTTACTATAAGACACTGAATAAAGGCACCAGCAAAATTAATAAAATATAATATAAGGGGAAATACTTATTCTAGCCACCATTTTTGTATTAAGGGGGATTTGGTACCTCATACCCACAGTCATAATCTAATGTCTGAGATTCTGCCCTAAAACTATCAATCTTTCAGTGAACAAGAACACTTCATTCCAGCACAGCTGACGGCTAAAAACTCCTCATCCAATTTCAGAAACAGATTTTTTTCTCTGAACTAACATCTGAGACATTCTCCTCCTAGGACTTTGAACCTCTCGGGGGGAACCTGGAAATAGGAGATAAGGAGTTGGTTGTGTGGATCAAATGTTTTCCTGTGGGTCATTTTTTTAAACACTTCTTCAATGCCAGGGTGTTCCATGGCTAGCTGAGAAAGCCACTGAACTATGTGGAGTGGAGCCATTCAAGGACCAGAACTTAAAGGACTTGTTAATTGGAGCCATTCAAGGACCAGAACTTAAAGGACATGTCATGTGTTTATAAGTAAAAAATCAGACCAGAACTTAATGAAGGACTTGTACTATGTTTGAGTTGAGAATAGGCAACACTCGGCTGTCAGGGAGTACTGGGGAGGCCACAGAGGCTCTGGGGAACACTTTAACCCTGTCTATAAAACCCTATTTAAAAGCATGATAGATGAATAAAAAGGACAAGCACTCCATAAAAAAAAATTAAGCCCAGTACTAAAGCCTATTAACATACATCAATAGGCCTCCTCGCATTGTACTAGTAAAAACTAAAACCTGTAATATGGGCCAGGACTCTCTTCCTGTGTTTTTATGTTTGTGCATGCACCTTAAGAGGTGTGTGTATAATATGTGTTTTTATGTGAGTGAGTATGAATTGGAGAATGTGGGAGCGTATATGTGTTTTTATTTTCCAGTAAGTTGGCCGAGAACAAATTCTCATTTACAGTAACAATCTGGGACACATTAAGTGTGAACTGTTTTGCTAAGGTACAGGACTACAGATTGTTCAGCTGTTCGGCTCTAGGATTTGATCTAGCAACCTTTCAGTTGGTGTTCAGGTGCTCTAACCTCTAGGACACCTGTCGCCCCTACCTACCACAGGTGTTCAACATCCCTCAGGAAGCCATGTTTCTGTTTCACCTAAACCTCTGACAGCTCCCTTACCACCACCTACAGCTCCTTTACATCAAGAATGGACTACCCTCTGTGACCTGCAAATGTTGCGGTTTTTAATTGTAGACATAAGGAGATCATCTCACAGAAGACCGTCAGCCAAATAATGAGCACCAACCAAAATATAGTACATGATCTCTCAATTACTGTCCACAAACACAAACCCTCCTCCCCCACACTAGGGGCTGGGGGTGTAGGGTTTAGGGGCTGGGGTGTAGGGTTTAGGGGCTGGGGGTGTAGGGGCTGGGGTGTAGGGTTTAGGGGCTGGGTGTGTAGGGTTTAGGGGCTGGGGGTGTAGGGTTTAGGGGCTGGGGTGTAGGGTTTAGGGGCTGGGGGTGTAGGGTTTAGGGGCTGGGGTGTAGGGTTTAGGGGCTGGGGGTGTAGGGTTTAGGGGCTGGGGGTGTAGGGTTTAGGGGCTGGGGGTGTAGGGTTTAGGGGCTGTCTACTTTGCAACTGGTGTAGGGGGCATGTGTGCGGGCGCATTCTATATATAGAGGCAATGTTTTCTATCTCCTAAACCATTTGATATAGACTGGGTAAACTCAGCATGCATGTTCATGTATATAAGTCTGTATGAACTGTAATGAGAGATTCTATGTGGCCCTGTGGTGTCGCTGTTATACGAAAAAAAATTAATCATGCAAGCACCCTGGCTAAAATGGGCTCATTGATGCAGCTATATACATAGTTGTTATATACATTCAGTCCAACGTTTATATACATTCAGTCCAACGTTTCTGGAATGTCACTGCAAATGATAAAAGATACAACAAGTCTATTTCATTATCCTTTCATAGTTTATTCATGTTGCCATAGTGTGCACACAGCTGAAATCCAGAAATGCTCCTTCCAGCTTATTATAATTGTTTTCTAGTCCCCAGCCATCCGGTCTGAGGCCTCCTTGTAGTTAGTTGCCTGCTGCTGGTACTGGTTTTACATCTACTACACAGCAAAAATATGCAAATCCATGAGTGTCTATGTAAGGTGAATGGTACACAATGTTGCCTACATAAGCGATGTGCCTGTTTTAAAGACCTGACATGTCCTGTGTGTTCCAGTGGCACTAAAAAGCAGTGTGACTGTGCATTAGTGGCAAGTTGGCATGTCCCCACTTCAAAAACCGGTGGTTGTTTTTCCAACAACCATCCCCCTCTTTTCCCATTCAGAGCCATTCATGACCAGAGAAGAGAGACCCACTGCCAACCAAACCAAACCAAGCTGCTCTCAGCTACTGCAAATTCACAAGGTTGTCATGTTTTTTAGAGCGTGATTCAAGCAGCTTACCATTTATCAGATTACTCATTTTAGATGAATAAATCAGTCGGTGAGTCAGGAACATATGGAATGCATAGCCTTATGTTTCACAGTACTACAGGCTGAAGTGACAGAAGTCACATAATTACATAACAGAAGGTCTACTGGAAAGGTGATTATGTATGTGTGTAGAGCAATGACTATACATAAACCCAAAACAAGGAGCCTCAGTTGTTGGTCAAGGACCATCCTCCACTGGGTGGGTAATGTCTAAATATGTGTTTGTTTCAAGGAGCTTCTGTTAAAGGATGAGCAGTTAACAAATTCTATCTGATGATAGCCTAGCAGGGGTCTGCAACAGGTGGCAGTTTGTTATAACCGGCCTCCTTATTTTTTGACCAGGAATTAACCTAAAATATGTTTTATCATTTGATTGTGTTTGAATATATTCAAGACAGGCAACTATATACAAAAATATATATATTTTACTTATTTCACCTTTATTTTACCAGGCAAGACGATTGAGATGCAATTCTCATCTGCAATGATGACCTGGCTTAAGGAATACAGAGCAAGACAACTGGAGTATAAATAACTCAAAAGAAACTATACAAAATAACAGAAATTGCACAATATGTGGTAGGGATTTAACTGTATGTCTAACCCACGGTACATAAGACGGTTTGAGGATAACGGTTTGGTATGGTTCGGTTTTGGTGCAAAAACATATTGGCACCAGATCAGTGTTTATTTATTAAGATTCAACACAACCTAGGAATAAAATTTGACATATCATGTCTGATGACAGCACATTTAAAAATTTACCAACACTTCTTTTTTTACTTGTTATAAAAACAAATACAAAAGGAAATCTTGTGTGACGCTTATTTCCCAAACCATTGTTAAGTTGTGTTTTGGCTTGGCTCTAGTGTTGACACTACCTTTTGTTTGTGAAATAGGTACGTGAGGGACATGCGTAACGTGGCTCGAGCACTTTTAGAAGAAGCTGAAACATCTCTTTCTCACCCACAGGGAGCGGGTGCATATCTGAGGCTTCGCTCTTAAAATGTCTTTAGCTTGATTAGACTCTGTCTCCACACGGCATTATAGCAGATCTTAGCAGCAAAGTTGGGTTGTCTCCAGGTTTTTGTGTTGCACGGTTAACATTGATACTGGGATGATGTTAGCGTAGATGTGTTCATATGTTTGAACTGTTAACAGCTGCATATGCAACTTCTGTCAAGCAGTGGATACAGTTAATGTTTTATTAACACCTTCCTGGGCACCACTGTCGTAGTCTACTGGAAAAACAAAATGCTGCCATACTGGAAATAGAAAAGAAGATGGAAGATTTTACAATTTGGTTTGTAAATAGCACCACTCTTCATTGTTGAATTTGTTGTTTTTACTCAAGTTCGGCTCACAAAATAACAGGTTGAAAAGCACCCACAATTATAAAAATGTTGATTCAAATTTATGCAAAATAATTTTGTTTAAATATAATAGCCTTATATGTTTTTTTCAGCTAGAACTGATTTAATCAAGACACATCTAAAACAGAGTAGCTAGCTATTAATTGTGATTTAAAATTGTTTTTCTATTCATTCGGACTCTTGTGCGAAATTTGAAGAGCCCCCCGAACTGTACATTACAGAATATCCCTTATCATTACAGCCTTATATGCTACATAGAGATGGCTGTGGAGAATTGAAAAGAAAGACGGTCAAATTAAGTATTTTCTTTAGAAATGACCAGTGTAAGGAACACAAATCTTTATGGGGCAAAGAGACTTTACGTAGCGAGCTGAGGCCAAGAGGAGATTTCACAAGGATGGACATGTCATTACGTGGGTACCAGAGAGGTTGGCATCGCCTGTGCAGCGTTGGCCAGGTAAGTAGGGTGGAAAGATCATAGAAATGTGTGTTTGACTGGGCACCGGTAACAAAGCGGACGGCACTGCCGAAAACTATGTCCAGTTCCTTAATATGACTGTTTGTGGAAAGTAAACAAATTTACATTGCAGAAATCCAGGACTTGTAGGATGGTCCTTTTACAATAATTCTGCACGTTTTACAACCTGGATGGGGGACTAGGTTAAAAAAAAGACAAATTCTGGATCTCACTGTAGACTGGAGTCGACTGAAAAAGTCTGGCACGAGAGTGAATGTTCTAATCACATACAAAGGAACTAGTAGGTATCAACATATTCTGAATCAGACCCATTTTAAGTGAGAATGTTTGTGGTGGAGGCAGGCAACCCTAACCCAGTTTTATTGGAATTTACCCAGTACCCAGTTCTGTTGGAGGGATGCTCAGTACAGAGTCCAACGAGGGATCTGATATATACAAAACAGTGTTTTCTTTATAAAAATGGACAAGGGAATTGCCGACAGCAAGTGCAAAATTGTTAATGTCTAATTAGAACATGGCCATTGTCAAGTATCAAACCCTGAAGTTATTACTGTTATTATATTCATAAATGTTCCATAATTATTGTAAAAAAATGTCAGCCTCCCAAACATCCGCTCAGACAAGAATTGTTCCATGTCAGAATATAGTATTTCATTTTGATTTTATTTTACATATATTGTTACACCCCGCTGTATTACAAGCGATACCAGGTTGTAGTCTTTTTACCTGTATGTGTAAATGCTGACTTACTATGCAAGATGTCTTTGAGTGCTCAGAAAGACGTCCGCCAAATAAAATGTATTATTATTATTATAATTATTATTATAGTGCTGGCATGGGTTTTACATCTACTACACAGCAAAAATATGCAAATCCATAAGTGTCTATGTAAGGTGAATGGTACACAATGTTGCCTACATAAGCGATGTGCCTGTTTTAAAGACCTGACATGTCCTGTGTGTTCCAGTGGCACTAAAAAGCAGTGTGACTGTGCATTAGTGGCAAGTTGGCATGTCCCCACTTCAAAAACCGGTGGTTGTTTTTCCAACAACCATCCCCCTCTTTTCCCATTCAGAGCCATTCATGACCAGAGAAGAGAGACCCACTGCCAACCAAACCAAACCAAGCTGCTCTCAGCTACTGCAAATTCACAGGGTTATCATGTTTTTATAGCGTGATTCAAGCAGCTTACCATTTATCAGATTACTCATTTTAGATGAATAAATCAGTCGGTGAGTCAGGAACATATGGAATGCATAGCCTTATGTTTCACAGTACTACAGGCTGAAGTGACAGAAGTCACATAATTACATAACAGAAGGTCTTCTGTCAGTGTGTGTGTGGGTGTGTGTGTGTGTGTGTGTGTGTGTTGCTGCTGCAAAGGATTACCATTCCACTGCTTCCATACAAGCTTTCTAATCAAGACTGATGTTCCAAAAATAAGTGGAGCTACATAATAACATACAAAGATATTTCATAGAAAAACAAAGCATGAAATTCTTCCTGAAAAAAAATGTAATTGACAAAAGACAATATATTTTTTTCATTTTGGCAAGTCCTGCAATGTCTTGGTTCAGTATTTCTTAAGTGAAATATGTTTGCGAAAATATCAAATATCAAAACTAGTCAGCAAACAATTACTACAGAAATCTTGTCTATGCGATTTTAGACGATTCTTGCGATTTTATGTGTATTGCGATAAAATATTGCCATTTGCAGCATTTATTTACATTATTTTATGTTTTATTAAACCTTTCTATATAATATAATTATACTTCCTAAGAAAATATTTAGCAAAACCATTTAATACTAATAATTAAATTACAACCCCATTTCAAAAAAGTTGGGACGCTGTGTAAAATGCAAATAAAAACTGAATTCAATGATGTACAAATCATTTATCCATATGTCTAATAGAAAATAGTACAAAGACAACATACCAAATTTTTTAACTGAGAAACGTTATTGTTTTTGGAACAATACATGCCCATTTCGAACTTGATGCCAGCAATACATTTAGAAAAAGTTGGATCACCTCACTTTGTTGCATCAGCTCTTCTTTCAATAATACTCTGTAAGCATTTGGAAACTGAGGAGACCAACTGCTGTAGTTTTGACAGTGTAATGTTGTCCCATTCTTACTTGATTTCAGCTGCCCAACAGTTCGGGGTTGCCTTTGTCGTATTTTTCCTTTTCAATGGGTGACAGGTCTGGACTGCAAGCAGGCCAGTTTAGCACCCAGACTCTTACTACGGAGACATGCTGTTGTAATGCATGCACAATGTGATTTGGCATTGTCTTGCAGAAATAAAGAAGTCCTTCCCAGAAATAGACACTGTCTGGATGGCAGCACATGTTGCTTCGAAACCTGTATATATTGTTTAGCATTAATGGTGCCTTCACAGATGTGCAAGTCACCCATGCCATGTGCACTAATGCAACCCCATACCATCATGGTAGCTGGCTATTGAAGTGTGCGCTGATAATGGTCCCTATCCTCTTTAGTCTTTTCTACTGAATATAGGGTTTCAATGATTAGCACATCATTGCATTTTGTTTTTATTGACTTTTTTTGGAAACAGGGTTATGTCAACAAATTTGCTTAAAACTTGGCTTAAAATTTTGCTTAAAAGTATAATTTCAGGAATTTAAATGTGAAAAATGTACAGATTGACACAGGATTACATGGAAGGTGTAATCCACCCAATAAAAAAATCCTATAATTTATATATCTACAGCTCTGAAAATAATTAAGAGACCAATGCCCCTTTTTCTTTCATTTCCAAAAAAGTCGAAAAGGTTTTGAGTGAGGAACAAAAGTGAGTACACCCTTAAGTGAAAATGTCCAAATTGGGCCCAATTAGCCATTTCCCCCCGGTCTCAGGTGTGAATGGTCTCAGGTGTGAATGGGGAGCAGGTGTGTACAATTTGGTGTCATTGCTCTCACACTCCCTCATACTGGTCACCGGAAGTTCAACATGGCAAATAATTCTCTGAGGATCTGAAAAAAAGAATTGTTGCTCTATATAAAGATGGCCTAGGCTATAAGAAGCCTGCCAAGACCCTGAAAATGAGCTGCAGCCCGGTGGACAAGACCATACAGCGGTTAAACAGGACAGTTTGCACTCAGAACAGGCCTCGTCATTGTCGACCAAAGTTGTTGATTGCACATGCTCAGCGTCATATCCAGAGGTTATCTTTGAGAAATAGATGTATGAGTGCTGCCAGCATTGCTGCAGAGTTTAAAGGGGTGGGGGGGTCAGCCTGTCAGTGCTCAGACCATACACCGAACACTGCATCAAATTGGTCTGCATGGCTGTCGTCCCAGAAGGAAGCTTCTTCTAAAGATGAAAGCCTGCAAACAGTTTGCTGAAGACAAGCAGACTAAGGACATGGATTACTGGAACCATGTCGTGGTCTGATGAGACCAAGATAAACTTATTTGGTTCAGATGGTGTCAAGCGTGTCTGGCGGCAACCAGGTGAGGAGTACAAAGACAAGTGTGTCTTGCCTACAGTCAAGCATGGTGGTGGGAGTGTCATGGTCTGGGGTTGCATGAGTGCTGCCAGCACTGGGGAGCTACAGTTCATTGAGGGAACCATGAATGCCAACATGTACTGTGACATACCGAATCAGAGCATGATCCCCTCCCTTCGGAGACTGGCCACAGGGCAGTATTCCAACATGATAACGACCCCAAACACACCTCCAAGACGACCACTGCTTTGCTAAAGAAGCTGAGGGTAAAGGTGATGGACTGGCATGTCTCCAGACCTAAACCCTATTGAGCATATGTGGGGCATCCTCAAACGGAAGGTGGAGGAGCACAAGTTCTCTAACATCCACCAGCTCGGGTTATTGTCCTGTTGTAAGACCAATGACTCAGCTTTCTTGAAACTTGGTTCAACATCGTTCTCCATAATGCCTTGGAATTCTTCTGATTTCCTTATGCCATGCACACGTTCAAGGCAGAGACACCAAAGCAATGCTGAAATATCACTGAACCTCCTCCATGTTTTACTTTGGGGAAGATGCTTCATTTTGTTTTCTGTAAATATAAAGACATAAAAATGTTGGTTCGGTGTAATTTGTCCACAGGAGAGTCCTTGAAGGATTGTGGTATGTTTCTGGGTGTTTTAGCAAATTTCTGTTGGGCTTTCTTACATTTATCTCTCTCAAAAGTGGATCTCCAAACAAATAAGCTGCTTTTACTCAGTTGGCAAAGGATAGCATGAGTTGAAATTATTGTACCTTTTCTCTGAAGGTCAGCTTGAATCTGTATGGCAGTTGACCAAGGTGCATTCTCCACCATTCAAACAATCTCTTAAACTTTTTGATGACTAGATTACTTCTAGAAGAAATTGTGCATTAAAGGTGCCAATACCTTTGGCCTCGCCTGTATTTCTACTCCACAGCCATTATAAATCAGTTGAGCGTATATTATTAAAACATGTCTATTCTACAGCCTATATAAATCAGTTGAGTCTATATTAATACATTATATATTTTCTAGGGGCTATATAAATCACTTGAGTATATATTAATAACATATGTCTATTCTAGAGCCTATATAAATCAGTAAAGCCTATATTATTAAGGGAACACATTCAAACAGCAACTGCTTTTCATGAGGATAGAGATCAAAGCTTTGCTTTACACTCAAGGGAACAAAAAATGCAGCTGGTGTCTTTCTATTACCTTACAGTCATTCTCCCTAAAGCAGTAGTCCGCATTTACATACACATTTTAAACAAGGAAACAGTAACTCACTTTGTTGTTGGTGAATTACCATGACTATACATAACAATAGTACAGCTGTTATTTATAGTTGAATAAAACAAACTCCTAAGATTATTCATTTGTATGCACCACTGTGTCATGTTACTTATCATCATTACTGAAGTGTCTACAGAGCATGAGGAGCACATCATGCTACTCATCTCTATAAATCTATTTGATCATCCTCCAAAGTGTTGTCTCTAAATTTGGAACGTAATGTAGAGTTGGGTAGAAAAGTTTAGAATTTGCTGAAGATTGTGGTCAGGTTTAATCAGACTCCATTGAAACCAATCTATTTTTGAGCTATCCCTGAGTGTTTGCAAGTTATCAAACTGATGAGCGCAGATGGCATTGATGTAAGACAATGTCGTAAGAACATGGTTGAACTTATTTTTATATGCGGACTAAAAAGCCCATTTGATCAAGTACAATAAAACATGAAAAGACTTCAATGTGTAATAGGGTCTTCAATGCCTTTAAGCTTACCCCAACCGTGCTGCACGGTTTTTGCTCCAACCCCGCTTAGTAACTAACTTGATACCACTGATTAACCAGGTCACAGTTAGAATTACGGTAGTTGAATTTGTTTTGGAGTGACAAACATTCAAACATTCAAGGGGTTGGAGACCACAGTCGATGAGAGGATCAAAGTACCAATACAAGCATTTCTGTTTGGAGGTCCATTGACACACTATCCATGGCCTTAATAAACCATCAAAGCGAGGACACGGACTTTGATAACACGCCAACCAGCACACAGTCTGTTTGAACTTACACTGGAGTCCAGCAGGTCAATGCTGTCCAGGCTCTTGCTGCGGTGAATGCGCCCTTTGATCCGGCGGAGGGAGGGCTTGCCCTGGGTCACGGGCAGCGAGAGTGTGGAGGTGGCAAACATTACAGTACCTCCTCCAATAGCACCAGCCCCACCCATGGCACGCGCACGAGCAGCCGCGCGGGCCAGGGCGGCACTTTCCTCCGCAGCTGCTGCTGATTCCTGAGCTTCTGTAATGGCGGCGGACGTGGCGGCGGTACCTATCCCCGTAGCACCGATCCCCGAGAGGCCATCCGTAGGAGTCACCCTGGGAAGACAGGGAGACAGAAACGTCATCACACACACACACACTGGACACCACACCGAATGAAGGGACAGAGGTCCATGTCAGCAGGGCCTGACTCAGGAGCCAGCTAATACCCAGGTGAACCAGGAACTGAGAGGGGGGTCAAAATATCTCTTCTTTTATTGTCTCACCTTAGACAGAGTCTTGATTTCACTGATCGGAATGCTTTGGCGTTTCTTCCCCAGACACCATTTGATGTGAGACCACAACTCTTCTTTAAATAATTATTCTAAATTTAAGTGACTTTGATTGTTGCTGTTCAAGACGAAGTCACTTGACAAACACACGAAGCAGGAGGATGAAATGCAATTAATTCAAAGTATATAAAAGAACACAACTTAATTAAGGACAGTGGAAAAAAAGCTTTGGCAGCCAAGAATCTGGGTAAGTCTTTATGAAGTCTTCATCTCATCATGGACATTCTCATTTTTAGAACAAAACAACAGATTAAAATAGAGATTTTACTGTCGATTTCAATCTGTGCATGGTCGAATTAACCAAGTCTTGGGCCCTGGGAAATAAAATTGTACAGGTACACACTTTGGCAACAGAGATACAAGTGCCGTGAAGGAATTCTACTAGTTTTTATTTATTGTCAATAAAATAAATATTACATTAAAACTTGGTTAGTGGAGTACTGTGTATAACAACAACAAACAAGCATAGATAAATAATATTACATTGTATTGTACTAAACCAGGGACGTCACTAGAAATTCATGGATGCGGGGGCTAAGCCTCGGTTTGGAGGGTCTGGGCATAAACTCCTAAACATATTTTCATCATGTAAAATTGATAAAACTAAAGTTATTTTTGGTCAAGATTGGTTAAAGTACACCTGTCTCATAGTTTGTGTAAGACACTAATCTAATTAATTAAATTCTATCCAAATAAAGAAAAAGACCACTCCATAAAACATCTACAAAAGGCACAAAAACTACCAAAATACTTTTGTCAACTTGGCCTATAGTTTATGGTAACATCTGAACATCTACATACATATTCTGTTTCTAAATGTGATTTCTCTGAATCATTTCAAAACACATTTAGTCAATTAATCTCAGAATGAAGTCATTACAATTTTTATCATAATTTCTAAAACATTTAATAACCGGATCTCCCTTCCTCTGAACAGAATACGTTGAAATATGTTAAATTCAAACCCAAACAACACGCACAGTTTTGCTACTGTGTTCCATTGAAACCAAAGAATTGAACTTAACTGATCTCCTAGAACCCCCTATTATCGGCATATCCAACAGCAATTTTGAAAAACATCTTCTTGTACAGAGTAATCATTTGATCAAGTCATCAATGAAGTGTCAACTAGAAAGTTATAGCTAGCTTTCTTGCCTTCCCCGAAAGGAAAAACAAGACTGATCACTTTGATATTACATGACGCCTGGTCTGTTGTGCCAGTCGAATTTCACAAATTGCAACTTGTCTAAAACTATTTCCATACATGACATTTTTCAAATAAAAAAAAAAGTTTTAAAGTGAAGAAAAAAATAAATCACTGAGAAAATATATTGACTGATATATTCATTTATTTAGGGGGGCTAATGAATAATTTAGGGGGGTTAAAGCCCCCTAAAATAGGCCTAGCGACGTCCCTTCAATAAACCATCTAAACTTATTTTGAGGATGCCTATGCTAAAATCTGTTTAATCTGTTGTGTAAAAATTGGTATTGTTCCTCTGGCCTCAGACCCCTGTAGTACCTTGGGAGCCCAGTTTGAGAATCACTGTATGTAGAGAATACTCCAAGCGTTTAGAGCACACTCTTCCCTGTTGGGTTGAGTGGAATTCAAGGCAAATGTGCATAATTGGCCTTAACGTCATGTGCCTGCCGGGGGACAGAAGCAAGGTACGGAGCATCCCTCCTCCTCTTTCATTATTCAGCCAGAGCTCCAACATGAAGAACATGGCTCACAGCCACTCACCGCCACACTCCCACCCAGCCTCAGCCAGCAGAACAGGACAGACCAGAAGAGCCAGGACCCTCCCCCCCAGGAAGATCCGGTAAAGAACGGGGGTTTAGGAGGTTGTCTCGCTACAGGACGGTCTGTGGGGGGGGGGGGGGGGGGGTTGGGGTTCAGATGTGAGAACCGAGGGGCCTTTGGACCATTCTGTCACGGTGGATGACTTATGGTGCTGCCGTGGGGATCCCCATATCCGTCCCTTGCTTGGTTGCTGGTTCCGGCTATATCCAACCACTTTTAGCATTCCAACAGGCTGCGAGGAGGTGATAAGAGGGTTGGAGGACTGAGACAGGGAGTGTAAGGGATCATAATTAAGCTCTTAAAGGTTTGTAAATTGGTCTGGAAAAGTTATTTGAAATGGCTCCAAGCATGTCTGCACCAACAGCAGCACTTGAGAGCTCTGGGTATAGAGGCTTCAGTGACATTACTGCAATACAATACTGCTGACTACCTGGTCCTTCTTACTGCAGGCTGATTACTTATTCAGGTAACGTCAAGGCATGTGTGGTAAGCACTTTCGACCTGCAGAATGTTGGACCTTAGGGCTGCGTCGATACACATCTCCTTCGCTTTTATGAGCAGTAAATGGTATGGATCGTGAAATGGGTCTATTGAGAGCTGATTCGATAAAGGCAACGAGACAAAGATCAGCGCACTCCCTTCAGGGCTGAACCGGAAACACTTTCCAGTTTTCGGTTACTTCATTGTTTATTCACTATGCAAGAAATGTCCTAACAAGAAACATTCTCTGCTTGTAAGGCTAGGAGCATAAGACCGCTGCTTCGTGTTTAGGAGGGCCTCCTATTTCTGTACTGGCACCACTGGGCCTCTCAACTGATCTAATGGCAGGAGAGACGTAAGACAGAAGAGAACATCACAGACACGTTTTATCTTTTAAATGGTTTGTGATGGCCAATATATTCCCTTGGTAATGATGCTCCCAAAATCCAAACCCTCCAGGGAGAGCATGGGGAATGCCTGCCCTCGGTGGCCTTCCTGGGATCACATTCACTGCTCTGGCCACCGGCCCTATAATGATGACCCTAATGTGGTGGAAGCTGCCTGGGATTTTCTCTTATCACCTCTTCACTGCATTGCAACTGACCATCACGCCTCACACACCAGGGATTTACTCTCAAAGCTACCAGAATGCTCTCTCTCTCTCTCTCTCACACACACACAAATACACACATACACTCCATTCAATACAAAGGAGCGTCTGACAGCCATCCCAAAGTCTTACTGTACAGAGCAGGCGAGAGAGGATTCCATCCAGATGGCCGAGTCACATTTAGAGTAGATTCCTAAGAATGAGTTATTATAAAGACTTGCATTCAGATGGAGCTCCCCTACATATCATTCATGATAGATGGTGACACAGACATCTCTACAAAGGAACATGAGGTATTGGATGCACAGTTCATAAGGTGAAACCTGTTGATGTTACGTTTGCAAACGATTCATACTTTTAGCAATGCTCTACGGTTCATGAAATGTGTTCATCACCCTGGCAGCTGTCAAGAAAAACACTTAACAATCTATTCAGATTACAGCTGTAACACTTTTTTTAACATCACTGAAACAACTTGAAAAGATCAGGGTCAGTTAAAACGAATCAGAATAAACATCAGTAGTACTTATTGGACATATTGAACACATAAGGCATTTACGAAACGATTATTATAGCTAAATTAACCAAGATCTTTTTTTTATGCTAGTGTTTTTTAATGGGCTTGAGGACAAGATGATGTTGTCTCTTTGTGACACGGACATAAAAGAGAGATACTGTAGCCTTTCCATGTTCCACTGATTTCTGTAAAAGTTATGCATTTAAGTACGCACTTTTGTACACACTCAAAATAACTTCATCAACTTACTGTAGATATGTTACGGAGAATGTCTGATACAACAAAACAAAAATATTGTTCCTTTAAAAAAACAGAAATTAGGGTACACCAATGATAAACATCAATTTTCTACCTACACTGAATTGCATACACTTGTTACAGGTTTTTGCAATATGGTTTTAACATGGTTATAACAAAAACAGCTTGACAGTTAACAGTTTAGGGATGGATTCTGAATGGTTAAGGTTTGGGACTCTGTAAAAAACAACTACAAAAAACAACATACTCTAACATCAAGTAGGTTCCTTTCTTGGTGATATGGTCAAAGGCTGTGTGAAGTATATCACTGACTTCGTCTCAAATACTTTTTTGACTGAGTTGTTTTTCTATATTAAATATCATACAATATGTTGGGGGTTGACAAACGTCTACTAATTATGTCTAATTTATGTACCAGACCATTACCTATGCTTCATACAGAGGTTTTCTACTGGGTAGTGATCACCTACTGGAGCTTTAGCTGCAAAACATCTATTATGGATAATCTGTTTCAGTTTTTATGTATTATAAAAGACATTTATATCATCACTGCAATAGTTGTGTGCGTTTTAAAATATGCCAGTTTAACTCCCAAGCCTTCTACTAACCATGTCTAATCACTCAAATACTATTTGGCAATACTACTGTTTTTGAGGCTCTGCTATATTGTAGTAACAATGATGATTACTCGGCATGGCCTATGTGGCCAGTCAGTGTAAAGTGACACCTGTGAGCAGAGCTTTTCATCCAAGTGCTTGACCTTGAAACACAGGAAGTAACGTTAAAGATACACAGGTACACAGCAACAGAACGTTAACAGTTGACCTTCATATGAAAGATATTCCTATTGACATTGTTCTCAGCTGCCTACAAAACAATCAAACACATGCAAAGAACATTTTGTATAGAGTAGCTAGAATTTTCTGGCAATAAACATAAATGTTTTCTATCATAGGATCAACTATCAATTCTCTATTCTGAGTGTCTATGCGTTGAGTGCCAGAAAGGTTGGTCCTTCGTTTGAACCATCAGACTTGAACATACAAATTTTTTCAGCAGAAAAATCTGGTTTGTTTTTAAATGCTATTCAATAGGGATGCAACGATAAGAACATTGTTGGCAGATACCAATGTTATTCATCAGACCAATGTCAATACCAACTGTTTTTGAAATAAAAAGTTATAAATTAAACAAATATGTTGCTTTTGATTATGCTTCTAATATCAAGAAATGCAAACTATGTCACACAAATTAATCTTTCCATATATTGTAATAACAAGATCAACAAAAAATAAGTCAAATAATGAATAGAAAATTTATAATGAACACACATTCTCTTTCTGTAATTGTACATTTTACAATAACTGGATGCACATATATATCTAGTAGATAATGTATTAGACTAACAGAGAATGATAACAGAATAATATCAGAAAAAGCAATAAGACACACGACTAGCTAAAAAAAAAGTATAAAAAAATTAACTGGAGAATATTTTTTGCCTATTCAGACAAAAGCACAAACAGTAATAATAGGCCAAATGTAAAGCAAATTTTAAGCTGGCCGAAATACCTATTCAACATTGAGATTGCTCAAAAATAAGGTCCAACGCTACTGTGTCCAAATCCATTGGATAGGACTGGGAACTTCAGCATGACGATGTTGAAGTACCTCTGAAGTATGTTGTTATGACAGTTCCTCACAAAGTGTGCACTTGGCAGAACAACTGCACTTTCACCACATCAGTGAAGGCCAAAACATGTGAGACAGATACCTGTTTTCACTGTAGGGGACTTGGAGAAAATGAGAAGTAGAGGAACTAAGAACAGAGCAGACATGTATTATTGGATCTGGGCCATTACACACATTGGCGGTGCATCACAGACATTTCCATTTTGTTTCAACCAGTGAGTCTGAGAGACTGAAGGACGGTCCAGTCAGCAAATGCCCTTCTAGGGGCTCTCCTGGCTGAGCCTGGCAGGACATCAAGTCCCCTGTGCCCCTCCACTGCTACTCATATAATATAGGTCCCCAGTTGCAGCAGGCGGTGACTAGACACGCATGATGCTGCTTCTCATTTCCATCCCTAAGATGTACAACATCCCCTCACGCCAAAGAACAACGTCAAGCATATAAAACCGAGTGGACATCCCTGGAAAGTCTATTTGAGGAGTAAAAAAGCAGCAGGGCGTTATTTACACTCAGTGAGCACATGTAAGCCCTTTGACATGAGGTGACCAGGAGAACAGCGGACAGACAAGCAGGACAGGAGGGATCGCCACCCTGATCAGGCAGGCTAGACAACTCAGACAGATGGATGGACGGATTAAGCATTCAGACATATCAAACATGACAGGCCAACGGTCACTTCTAAACTAGACGACCCCCAGTGGAGAGGCAAATAAAGACACACCAACAGCCTAGCACGCCATAGCCACACGCGATCTTCCTCCCGACGTCACATCTCCCCTGACTGCTTCTCCAGCTGCACTAAGAAACCCTGCTGTTTTAAGTGACAAAACACATAGAGTGTGTACCATTGTGATGTACTGTCTATGGGCATGGAGCGTAAAAGTGAAAGGAAATAACTGCACAAAGAAAACCTAACTTTTAAAAGTTTCTAACATTGCTAAAATAATTTGATTAGCCCGACCTGAATTTGTATGTGATGAAAACAACTGAAGAAAAACATCTTAAACACAAAACCGTTTTCTGAAACAGACGGTTTTTAATGGGGCTAATCAGCTCTGGTCATGGAGGGCCGAAACACTTCTGATTTTAATCCTCTCCTACTCAGGAGCCTATTCAGACCTCCTGGGGACACCAGGTGAGTTTAAGTAACTACCTTGTGTAAGCAGAAACCACATGTGGCCCTCCAGGACCGAAGCTCAGAACTGCAGACTGGCCTCTGTGATTCGTCTGTTGAAATCTTCTACGAACAGTATTGGCTGACGAATGCATGCCTGCATCCTTGTTGTTTTTTTCTTTATTATGCAGAGCATTCTTTGGTCATCCACTATAGAGTTTTTCCTTTGTCTAAAAGGTAATTTGCAATTGCTGACGTAACCATTAATTTCTTTCTTATTCTTAATCTACCAAACATATGATTTTGGCCTAATGTTTCTTGTTCCTATGACAAACATATTCATTACATATTTATATTATTTAGAACCTAACTACTCATAACAGCAAACAATCTTTCCTGCAAACGTAAGAAAATAACCTTCAAAATAATTTAGAAATATGAGACCACGGGGAGCACATACAGTGGTTTCAGAAAGTACCCCCCTCCGTAAGCCTGATTTATACTTCTGCGTGTCTGCCTTGTTAATGTCATGTGCGTCAGTTAGCAGACATGCTCAGCGTTTATAGTTGTGCGGCCTTGTTGCGTAGCTAGCCATTACATTTCTTTTCATTAGGCGGCGATGTCTCGCAAATGATTGGTTTGTTCGCTTGTAGAGCAGGATAGCTTCACAGAAGAAGTAACGTTGTAGTTGGTAAACAATATAATAGGTAGCTAACTAGCTAGATCTGGGAGGACGGTTTCTGGAATGGCGCGTTTGAGAGAACTAGTAAAATTAAATGAATAAGGAAAGAGAGAAGCCGCTTGGCACCTGGTTTGTTCGCTTGTAGAGCAGGAAAACGTCACACAAGAAGTATCTGTATAGTTGGTAAACAATATAATAGCTACTCTCAGCACATTTTGTTGTGTTACAGACTTAAAGTCTGACCTAGATACCATTTTGACTGAAATTACCCTTAACCTGAGTTGTTCTTGAAGGCCCATGGAGTCACTTGTCCCTTGGTCTGAGTCTGAAATAAGCATTATTAACATCGTCCAAACTCATGAATTGAAACTGTGCGTCTCAAGCCACAAAAGCTGCATTGCAAGCGGAAACAAAATCCAGACGTTCCCAACCAATCTGACAATGTATCTTCAAGAAACCATGGGAGTATAATAAGGCTCTGAATACATACGCATTACATATAAAAAAAAATATGTACTTTGGCAAACTTGGAGGATCATTATTGGGTACTGTGTGTAGATAGTTGGCAAAAAAAATTAAATATCTGTAACGGTCTGTAACACAACAAAATATTAAGAAATCACTTTTCAAATGAATTGTACAAATCCATGCAACATAGACAGAAACTGGCAGTAAATAAGGGAAATAAAATCGAAAATACATTCTACATGTAGGATCATATACGATCATATACAATCATATACAATCATATACAATCATTATACAATCATTGTGTGATGTTTTTCTAAACTTCCCAATATATTTGAGGCATTTCAAACCCTACTTCAATCATATTAATATACACATTAATATACTATTAGAAATCAGCCTGAATATGTTTTAGTATGTTGTGGGGTCAGGCTGTAAAATCCTCAAATAAATGTACAAAGAGACCTTTTTATATACAACCTTTTTTACTGATTACTTGATGTTCATGTGCAGTGTTCAAATTATTATAAGTGCTACACATGACAATCCACTCTGTAAAAAAATCTGAATATGGCTGAATCTAGTTGCCTACCCATGCTATGTGAGGCAACTTTAGTATGAGGCTCTCTCTAACCTGACAAGACAGAAACACAGTAAAGGTTGAGTCACGTTGTCTTCCTAGACGTGTGAAATGTGTAAAAATAGACATCTAGACAATATGAGAGGGACATGAGGTAAGTTAGTTTATCCTGTCCTTTTGTGTTTGTGGCACAGGGAGTGATTCCATCTTGTCAGCCTGCCAGTGAGTCATTCCATCGTGAAGCATCGTTCTGACTCACTGATTTTAACAGAGTACTTCATGTCTGTATCTTCCTGGCAGGCATAAATGTCTGATAGGCCTCGTTGTCATTACTCCTCTAGCCAGGCTTTTTTAAGAGCCATTATCGTAGTGACATTAGCGTGAAGTCACAAACTCCCCAGATGTCTGCTGCCTGATCATTAATGTACCGTTGCTTTAAAAACTATAGTTTTTGGGCATCAACTACATAAATTAAGAGAATTAATCTGATTAATGAGAGAGAGAGAGAGAGAGAGAGAGAGAGAAATAAAGTGCCAGTGAGATCATCATTCTCTTAAGTAATGTGTCATATCAAAAGTCAGTCAGTTCATCAAAATTAAAAAAGGAATCACTACTTGTCTATGATCCTCTTTTTTCTCTCTGCTAATCAATTAATTGACCAATAAATATATTTATATAACAGGGTAGTCTGAATTCTGAATGCTGATTGGCTGACACCTGTGCTATACGAAGGCCATGACATCACATTTTAGTGCTCTAATTAGGTTAGTAACCAGTTTATAGGCATCTCGGGGGGCATCTCGCACTGTGTCCAGGCACTCTACGATGCGTCGCACATAAGAACAGCATAATGGCCATATACCACACCCCGCGTCCCTTATTGTTTATATACCGTATATAACCAATTCAATATTGCAGTATCCTGCAGTCATAATGTGTATTAACAGTCGTCCTCAAATCCTTATGAATGTGGTTAGTTTTGGCTCCACACAGAGCACCCTGCTGTGTCTGCTATACTGACTTACAGCCATCGTGAATAGTGCCTAATTCAAATGCATGAGGTGAAGGAACAATATGGGCTGAACATGGGGGCAGCCAAGAGTCAATAAACCAAATGCAATCAGTTCCCTTCAGTTCCCTAGTGCCATAAACCAGCTGAGAGGAGATTACAACCACGTCACGTAGTAACATGCGATTCACTAAATGGACCAATGAAATAAACACACAGTGTTTCCCTGAGAGAGACTACTTCAGAGGTCATTTGACCACTGGACACGAACAGAAGGGTGTCTGTGGTCAAGGAGGGTTGTCTGTCACCTGAAGGCTGCCGCATTGTGATGGGGAACTGCTATCTGTCACCCGCTGAGGTAACTGAGGCACGCCATTGTCATTTGTGGTTATCTTCCGCATCACGATTTCAGGGAGGGGTGACTGGGGTGGCGGCGTGGGGGTGGGGGGGCTGTTCATGCATCATTAAGCAGGTGGAAAGAACGACACCAGGCTACACTGTCGAAGAAGCAGCAGACATCTGGGTAGACAATCGCCTGGCGACCCAAACTCCCGCTCCGGACAAACGCTATACCACGCCCATGGACGTTTGTTTCTTCTCTGCAAGCACTGTGGATCTGAACGCCTCCCCAATGACTACCCAGTTGCCAAAACAATCGAACCACCTGATTGGTCCCAGAAACCGATGGGTTGGGCCAAAGACAGAAGATGCATGGGTTTTAATTAAAGCAACATTTTAGAATGTATCATTCATTTTGATACTGTGATCGGTTACAGATGATCCAATAGCTGATGCCAATGATTCGTACAACAACCCTTATTTTAACGTCATCTAAACAACTGCAGTGGAAGGAGTGTCTGATAACATGTAGAGAATGACAGTGCAGGAAAACATTCCAGCTGGAGTTCTCAGGGTAGGTTCATAATACAGGACACCACAAAGACAGCAGTCCTTGTAGATTTGACGTGGAGGAGCTAGCATAGCAGTCGGAAGAGTTAGCTAGCTTTTGCCTGAAGGCAAATGAATGTATCCATATGGTTGTCTGATTTTAATGGGCGCCCCCTCTACCAGAATGGGATGGGATGACCCTGAGACCCACTAGCTAAAGCCACAAGTGTAAAAACAAATAGCCTCAGTGCTCAATGCTATGCTCTGTGGTGACAACATTCACAGAGGTCAGAAAGGATGAAAACATTCTGGGATAGAACACATTCCTTACCCTTTCAACCTTTCAGGCTGTGATTTTTCAGATTGGCTCGTTAGAAGAGCTTGATGTAAAACGTAATCTGACGTGATTGGTCAACAGACTAATTGGTGAAAAAAAGCCTTCGACAGGTGATTTGGAATCTTCTTCATACTCTGAATCAGAATGGTTTCATATATCCCCCAGAATTTGCTCAGCTAAATGGGCTGAAATGAAACCAAAAAAAGTATCACTTTGTAATTTAAGATTAATACCCCAGAATTTGAATGGATAATGTCACCTGACATGACTGGATTACAGACGAAAGCTTGCAACCAAGAAATACCAACCAATCCCTTGCATTAATTCCTAATCCAATGATTGATGTTGTTATTTGGTCAGGTCTTTAACAAGGTTATCCTGTTAACCTTATCAGATATCCTGCAGCAGTAAGGGCCTGATTTCTTGATCATGTGGTTGGCACGCTGCTTTTGTTCTGGTTGTTCTGGTACAACTGCTGCAGTAAACGACTGCAGCATATAGCCACGGGGTGAACTGAACTGAACAACTGAGCTAGAAGGTAAAGGTGAATATAGCGTGGTCACATCTGGACACTGTATAATGGATGGATCCGTCTGGTTGTTAACAGACAGGTGGAAAGACTGAAACCTGCATCACAGAGCAAAGTCAAAAGAGCATGACAGGGCACTGATTAGATACACCCCCGATCCCTCAGCAATAGGTATCCTTTGTAACAACAAGCTTACTATGCATCCATAGCCCTGTTTAACTGGAGTACTCACCATGAACACGTACTGAACCACACAATTTGTCATGCTACATATTTTCATGCGGTTCACTTGAACTATTAATAATATCCAATAATTCTGATTATGTACGGTAGTATACACATTTCTAATAATTGCCTTACTTATTAAGAAATGGACTGTATGAATAGCAGATGTAACATAATTGGAATTCTTCCAAAGACAGGAACAAACATGCACTGATGTCCAGTCGACATAGTAGGCTACTCATCAGAATAAGATATTATTCATCAAAGGTATTTCTGTCTAGATAATAATGTATCCTTAGTTTCCCCTTGGTTTTTCATTCCAGATCATCACAGTGTATTCCTCTGGAGAACAGAGGCACAAATGCAAGTAGAATGTACTGGAATGCAATCCTGCCTAATACCAACACACCAGGGGAGATACATTACAACCACCGCCTGAGAAACACGGGAACACTTCAAAAATAAGCCTGCTAATGTAGGCACAGATAAATCATCCAAGGTTTCACAATCTCCCTCTCCTAAACACATACAGGACAGAACCATGTACCTGTTCAGGCTGACAATCGCCCTGCCCAGAAAAACACGGATAGAACCAATTCCGCTCCCAACCCACTACCACAGCCGTGTAAAACTGTAGCATTACTGAGCACTGACAGAGAGCCTGAGATGACTTCCGCAAACAGCTGCTGCTCACCCCAACTAAGCATGTCACACAGAGGCTTCCACTCTCCTTGACAACAAAGCTAACAAGCTAATGATGCCGCCGGAGCAGAAGTACAATGGCTGTGTCAGGCGCCTCTCTTCCTCCCTGCTGTCATTAGGTAAGAGTGAAACAGTAGCCGCTCGCACGCTCCGCTGTCCTCCTCTCCTCAGCATCACCCCGGTCCCCCCCTGGAGCTGATATTCATACTTACCACAACTGTCTCTTAGGGGGGATGCAATTGTCTCGGTTGATGGCAGTCACTCCCATGGCCATCTGCATCACGGTGATGTATTTCTGGTACTTCATTTTGTCCACCACTACTAGGAATCCACACCACAAACCAGTTTAAGGAAAACATGTAATTTCTACTGGCTGGCATCCGCCTGCAGCGCGTCTTCCTTGTTCAGCATCAGAACGCCATTTCCAGCGCTGAAGGGTTGACAGGGAACACACTCCCCAAGGAGCTCAACAAAAGGTACCCTGCCGCTGCGACCCATGTCTCCAGTGACACCCTGATCTCATTAGTGCTCAGAATAGATGGCTAATCCATTCAATGTTAGTCAGGACCAGAACATTGTCTTGTTGTCTGCGCTGGCGGCACTTTTCCTTGGAGGAGAGAAAACTCTAGCTAGCGAAAGGCTTCCGCGGCACCCGAGCGTCCGTGTGTGAGGTAGGAGAGAGTGTGTGCAGAGCGTGTGTTCGACGAGAGACAGAGCAAAAGAGAGTGCGGGGAAGAGAGGCGTAAGATACGGAGTGAGGGAGGGAGGGAGGACGAGAGGATGGAAAACTGAGAGGGGTTCTTGACCAATGAATACATCTTGGAGTATCATGTTGGTGTATGATGTGGTTTTGTGATTTTCTCGGTGCCAACACATGGTTCATAATTAGACCCAGTAAACCTTGTATACAAACACGATTAATGTGCTGATGGAGGGCCAGTAGTTTATATATCCTAAAAGGAAAGGGGGAGCAGAGAATGACGGTGGAAAGGAAGGAGATACTGATTTATTTATTTTTTGCTACAATGTAACATTTATAATTGATATTATTAGCATCAATAAAAAATGCAATACTTCTTCAAAATGTGTTCCTCCAGACCTAAGTTTTATGGTAAATTTGATTTGAGCTAATTAGTAAATGAATCAATGAAATCTGTGTCCCCTTCCTACTTACTGACCATGTTGTTTTAATTGAAATGTTCTTAGGCTTCCGAACCAAGCCTGCCTCCCGATGAGTCCTGAAGGGCAGCCAGTGTCATCCCATCACTGGCTCAGTGAAATGAAGTTCAGCCATTAACAAAGAGATTTGGGAGATGAGAATGCCACATTCATTTAAAATCAGAAACTATTTATCAGAGGTACACAATCCCCTGTACTGTTTCTGTCAGTACCCTCCCTTAACACTCAGTTAGGTTTTTACCTGACACAAAACAATGTGTTGTTAGTAACAGTCTGCTGTTAATACAGATCCCTGTTGTGGCTGGCACCAGATTACAGATGATTAAGAAGCTGAAAGTGGATGGAGTTAGATTAGCCAGGCTCCTGCACACATTCCTGTATAAACCCGTTTCTCTTCACAAAGAAAAACAAAGCATCTCCACCATAACAGTCTTTATTTTTTCCACGTACAGATACATATTAGCCTATACCTTTCTCTTCGTATACATCCCGGCTCAAGACCAGAGTCTAATATCTCATACAAACTTGAGGTCAACCAAGCTACCATAACCTGGAACCAGCCTCCATCTGAACCACGCCCCCTTCCCCTGAAAACTAATTGCACCTGTCTTCATATTGTTTCTGTTGATCTTGGCACATGTTTTTACTTTAGCCTAGTTTTGTTTCGTATTTCGGTAATCTGTTAGCCATTCTCCATTTGTGAGGTACTGTTTGTTTGAGACGCTTTACTGAATCTCTTCTTTCTATTCGTATCTACTGAGTTTCAATCCAAACCTTAGGCGTGCCTTTGACTTTCACATTTAGCTTCATGCTAAATCTACCTGTTCTTCATCTATTGGTATTTATTTACCAACCTTTGCCTGTCCAACGCCTTGTCTTGTTCTGTACTGCTGCAATAAATCTGTCCGTGCCCTGCACGTGAATCCAACAACTACGGCTCTCCAGGATTTGTTACACAAGCATTCAAAGGTCAAAGAAGCACCGCATTTACAGGGAGGACTCTATATTCTTTCTTATTCAGTGTCCAACTCTGAGCGCCAGTAAAAAACACAGAATGGAGAACACTATACAGACCATTAGACCGTGAGGTTTCCTGTCCCTTCACATGTGTAACATAGTGTTCCTCTCTGTACAGGTCAGTGATCTCTGACTTCATGGCCCAACTACCGCCACTGTTTCAGAGGCGCTCAGCCCCATGGGAAGGACCATTAACCTTTAAAGGTTAAATAAGTCTCTGCGTCATGCTCCAGCTCGTCCATTTGAGCAAAGCCACTGCACTGGATGCACAAAAACCCATATTGGTGAATTGCACATACTGCAGTATTGGATTTTCAATAGTTAAACAGCCTGCATATATCCTAAAGCAATCATATTAAATCACAAACAGAAATATGTTTTGCCATGTATTCTGCTAGGATACCATTAACAATAGATAAATTAGCCCAAACAGGATTTGCCAAAGTGCTCCTTGGGCCTCCCCAGAGATTTCACATTATAGTTTTATCCCTAAACTGACAACGCTGATTAAATCAAAGGCTTGATGATTAGTTGATTAAATTAATCAGGTGTGCAAGTTTAGGGTTAAAACTAAAATATAAAATTATAAGGGGATCTGAGGAGAGGTTTAGGAAACCATGATAAACATGCAATAACTTTGCCTACAAAAACAATAATTAAATCCTATTTGAATAAATTCGTGATTTTATTTAACAGGGCCAGTGAATGGCTGACATTTTGTTTTGCTAACAAAATGGCAGGGAGGCCTTTGTCTTAAAACATGGTTGATGCCAGTGTTTTAAATGATGGTTGAAGCCTGTGGTTAAATGGAAAATTGCACAACGGCACTAAACATAACAGTAATCTTTCATTAAATGCTATGTACCCAAATCTCTTCTACCTCCTCATAAAGCATGTGACTGCAGGGGAACATCACCAACCTTCAGCCTGGCTAGGAGAGGGAGGGGGGCTGAAGCAGGGAAGCTTGGCTAATGTAACATGGACAACATAGGCCTAGGATAAGTGTACTTATTAAGATCACATACCCACTCCCATCTTTGGATTCAAATAAAAAAAAGAAAACATTATGTTTTTGTGATGTTCAGTGTCTCTACCTATATATATACAGACCACTGCAACTTTTTCTTTCCTTTCAATAAAAGTCAAAAAGGAAGGTTCTGAGTGAGTAACAGAAGGGTTAAAATTAAGAGACCACTGCAAATTGAATGCTTCTGTTCCTCACTCAAAACTTTCCTTTTCCAATTTTTGGAAAGGAAAGAAAAAGAGCAGTGCAGTGGTCTCTTCATTTTTTCCAGAGCTGTATGTTTTACATCCATGTACCTTTTCCCAATCAGGCTTGCCATTACTAAGTTATGGACGTCTAATGATACTTCTTTCTGCCAGTCAAATAAAAATGTGCAGAAAAAAACGTGAGTGTAAAATACTTTTTTTTTAATATGCCGATATAATAACTTTTTTTTTGTCTGAGTAAGCACTCATAATAATGTTTAATTAAGAGATTAATGTTTGTATCTGAACGTATTTTACCATTTTGCTTGTTGCTTGTCAGCAACTGAAAATGTGGTTTTGTGAGCTAGCGTTCACATAACCAACATAGTAGCTTCAAAGCTTAGTGTACAGCAACAACATGCTTTTGAACTAAAGATATCTTACTTTGTCCAATACATTTGTCTTATTTTAATGTAAAACAACTTTTTTTCAGTCATTTATTTGGAAATATATCTTTTGTTTCAGATAGGCTTAGAGAGTACAATTCAATAAAAAGTGCCCGTGATGAAAGTGAAATGAAAATAAACAAATAATGTTATAATGATGATCATAGTATAAATTGTGCAGTTTTGTAGCTTCTTAAGTCCATTCATTTACTCTGTATTCAAACAGATGGAATAGGTGTATTTTGATTGCATTCAAACACCCAACATTACAAAGCTAGGCCTTAATAAATAATAAATGTTTTCAATTAAGATGTTATGCTTAATACAACAAATACACTTTCTGTTAGCGGTGCAACAAATAATTGATTGTGTTGTTGACAAAAAATGTATCATTAACATTATAACAAAAAAGAGTGAAAGATGGCAGAGGATTCACCATTGGAAAGTTTTGTGCGACCAAAATCTTGTTAAGTGAGAAAGAAGTGTACAAGTAAGTAGAACACAGACCACAAAACACAGACCTATAGCCCAGCAAGCAGGAACGTGATGCATGAAAACACATTTGAGACATTATGCAGGAGGAGGAAGAGGAATCAGCCCGATAAGTCCAATCTAAAACATGTTTCAATGCATGGTTGAGTTGTGTATTCATGAACATTGGCACCACCAATTTGACTGGCTACTTTTGGGCTACTTCTAGGCATGAAGTTTGTTTACAGCTGAGCAGCACATGTTAGCTCAGCAGGCAGTGTTACTGATGGATCATGTCTTTAGTGTCAGGGTTGAAATCCTATATTGCAGCTGAATTCCAACTACAACATTTATTAATTAGAAATAATTGAAACAGATCTAACATAGCCAAATAAAAATATATTAAAAAAGTAAAGTCATAAAACTTCCAATATCTCCACATCATTTTGAAATAAATGAGCAATATACTGTATATTAGAAATGTCTACACATACATTCTGGTAAGCTTATAAGGTAAGCATTTACATACTGTAAAGGAAGTGGACCAACAACATAATAGTCTAATGCAGTCATGCAATAGGCTTTTTAGATTGCATGACCTCCTAGACATATTTTATGGATTTAATCAGCCAGACAAAAAAACATAACATGTCATAAATAAATGAAGAGCACCAGAACAATAGACAGGTAGCTAAGCTCATGCCAGGCTGTACCGGCTGGTGAGCAGCTGGTGACGAAGGTCAAACTGAAACTGCTATTGTCAGCACCACTTCTGGATGGGGAAGAACAGAGTGGTGCCCTAAAAACACAATATGTCTCTACACACACTATGTCTCTCACTTTCTGACTTCGCTGGGTAGGCCTATTTTTGGCCAGTCTGAAGTGTACATTCCCAACACAGACACACTTCCCACCTCCCCCACCTACCCAACACCTCTACACTTCCTCCTTCTCCTACCAATACCAATACACTTCATCCTTCTCCTCATCCTACCCAACTACTCCTTCTCCTCCTCTTCAGCAGTCTGCCCTCCCTCATAGACAACACCAGTCTGCCCTCAGTCATAGACAAAATCAGTCTGCCCTCAGTCATAGACAAAATCAGTCTGCCCTCACTCATAGACAACACCAGTCTGCCCTCCCTCATAGACAACATCAGTCTGCTCTCCCTCATAGACAACATCAGTCTGCCCTCAGTCATAGACAACATCAGTCTGCCCTCAGTCATAGACTAAATCAGTCTGCCCTCAGTCATAGACTAAATCAGTCTGCCCTCAGTCATAGACAACATCAGTCTGCCCTCAGTCATAGACTAAATCAGTCTGCCCTCAGTCATAGACTAAATCAGTCTGCCCTCACTCATAGACAACATCAGTCTGCCCTCAGTCATAGACAACATCAGTCTGCCCTCCCTCATAGACAACATCAGTCTGCCCTCACTCATAAATATCAGTCTGCCCTCACTCATAGACAACATCAGTCTGCTGGCCCACTGACTACATGCCACCAGTCCCTGTCAGACAGACGGCACACAGTCACCTCCCCTAAACTGTATCCTCCCAAACACAGATGTCATAGTGATGTCATAGTGTCTGTTTCTATTGTTAAAATCAGTATTGCTTGTTTTACATTATTCAGCAAGCACAACGTTCAACATTACTTCCTCGTATTTGCATAGTGTGAATTTACATCCGATGTTAACAATGTTTTTGTCACACCACAGAGTCATGTCACACCACAGAGTAATGTCACACCACAGAGTCATGTCACAGCACAGAGTCATGTCACAGCACAGAGTCATGTCACAGCACAGAGTCATGTCACAGCACAGAGTCATGTCACACCACAGAGTCATGTCACACCACAGAGTCATGTCACAGCACAGAGTCATGTCACAGCACAGAGTCATGTCACACCACAGAGTCATGTCACACCACAGAGTCATGTCACACCACAGAGTCATGTCACACCATTGTCATCAATTAACCACGTACGGATCATTTGTCAATATGAAGTACAGCTGATGAGCAATGTACAATTGCAAATTCTTGATACTGTAGCAATGTGCTGGTTAAACCTGAGGGAATACTCTCACTATTATTACCTTCTCTGAGCCAAAGGGTATTGTTATGTAATTATCTCAAACTTACAGGGTGGCCATGTTATCTTTTTGCTGATGAGTTACAAAAAAACAACATCCATAACCCCACCAGCTATAATAACCTTAAGGTCATTAGAAATCCTTTCTCCCAGCGGTACGTTCACAGGGGGGTCAATGCCAGCAGCAAAGGACTATTTGCAAACAATCCTCATTTATTCAACATCCACATAATTGCAGTGTTGGAGTGGAATAGTTTGGTTCAGGACTGGGATTTGTCCTAGGAGCTGTACCCATCCAAATGTGTTGATTATCCGACGCCACAAATTACACCATCCACTGGTACACGACTAATCACATGAGCCACTGCAGCAAGATTAAAATTGTAGGCTTGAACTTCAGTCCACCAGTCTCTCTCTCACACACACACACACACACACACACACACACACACACACACACACACAGAAACAAACGGAGACATGGATGAATAGCCAGACAGGTAGAGTGGTCGTTATCTCACTAAGTGTGTATGGTGTGTTCTACTCTCAGGCAGCGCCTGGCTGTCACTAATGTTGCGGCAGACATGGAGCATCGCTGTAACTCAACACTCCACTGCAGTGTTGCTCTGCTGCTGTGATCTCACACACACACACACACACACACACACGCGTTCCCCTGTCTCGACAATCACCTGCATTTGCATACCATCCATGTTATTGGTCTCCACGACTTGAACGGGACCGGCCCGGACGTGTGGCACGTGATGCCTGGGAACAAGGCAAAGGGATGGGCAACGCAATATGGATATAAATGGGCCAGAACATGCCCACCAATTCAGCCACTCCCACTCCCCTGCAGCTCTCAGTTTAGCTTCGAGTCTTTGGGCTCTGCGGATCTTGGTTGTTTCACAGGCTGAACGGCAGGGAGTGGTGTGCGCGTGTGACCGGTCCCAGCGGGGGCTTGGGGAATGGAGGGGACGGGAAGAAGGTGAGGCAGCCATGTTGCCAAAGCTGACACCTTGGTTTTCTGTGATTTATGTTTCCAGCTCCATATGTGGGAGGAGGTTTAGTGGGAGAAGGCCTCTCCGTGTGAGGAGTGATGCCGGGCAGAGGGAGCAGGCAGCAGGAGGCATCATGGCGTTATGTGCGTAGCCTGCAGGTAGCGGGTGGTACTGGAGCGCTCGGAGGTACCAGCGTGGGACCCGTAAGCAGGACTCCACATCAGCCCATTCTAACATCTCTTTCATGAAGGTGTCAGGTTCAGACATTTCCCCCAAGTGACCCACAGCACCAATATGTTGAGGGAATAAAGTAGCATAAGTCAAACCTCTAAAATCTTTCAATTGAAGTCAAACAACCATTCTGGAACTGATGAGCCAATGGGTAAATTGTTAGCTATAAGTCAGTCATGACCCAAATATGCCACCACCTGAACAGTGTCTTTCTACTGTGTCCCTCAGTATCCAGCCATCTGCCCCACAGAGACTAATAAAATCATGTTAGCCAAATCAAGACACTCCCTAACTGTTAACTAAATACCTGCACTAAACGTCAGCCCAAACTCATTACCCTGCACCTAGGTATAATATACTGATACTATAAACGTGCACAGAATCTGTGAGTCCATGTATTTTTATATATTCACTGATCGTATGATCATTATCTTATACTCTCCACCAATTGTATGTAGTTTTATGTCAACTTTGTGTAGATGTTCTGTGGTCTACTGCCACCAGCACCTATAACAATGTCAAGGTGTATGTGTGTACTTAAAGTAAATAAGGAGATTCTTATTAACTACGTCCTAAGCTGGAACCTTGTCTCTTGTCAAAGACCAACAGGTGGAGGCCTGGGGTGATCTGGCGGTCCGGACCGCTGCCTCTGGAGCACGTGGTGCTGCTCGTGGTTGAAACTGACCCACTGCTCACAGTAAGAACTCTCCCCTCTATCTTTCACCCATTTCTATCAAAAAATATATACATGCCACACAAAAAATCTTTAAAAGATAAAAAGGCGAGGAAATATGAACAAAATGAATCATGAAAATGGCACAAAATCACAAGAATATGCAAGTCAATGTTAAGCAACATTGCTGGGATGTTAACAGATATATAAAGGATGAACACCAGCTGGTATGTTAACAGATATATAAAGGATGAACACCAGCTGGTATGTTAACAGAAATATAATGGATGATTATATTAATATAGGTGCAACTCAGAAAATTTGAATATTGTGTATAATTTGTGCTTACAGCTCAAATCAAAAATCCAGTATCTCAAAATATTAAATAAAAACAATTTACAATAGAGAAATATCGGCCTGAGAAGAGCTCTCAGCTAATTAACTCTCTAAGTCTTCAGTACACACAACCACAACCATGGTAAAGACTGCGGATTTAACCAAGGGGAAGACGGCCCTTTCAGCCAGAATCGCTACACAAAAGGATCTTAATTCAATTCACAAAAGTTAGGCAATGACTATGCAACATTTTCACATTTTAATTAACCATTGCTTGAAATGTTTCACTTTATGTGTAATGAATCTAGAATATATGAGAGTGTCACCTTTTGATTTGAATTACGGAAAAAATTTACTTTTCCACAATATTCAAATGTTCTGAGTTGCACCTGTATATTGGATGTACTCCAGCTGGGATGTTTACAGTAATATAATGGATGTGCACCAGCTGGGATGTTTACAGTAATATAATGGATGTACACCAGCAGGAATGTTTACAGTAATATCATGGATGTACACCAGCTGGGATGTTTACAGTAATATCATGGATGTACACCACCGGGATGTTTACAGTAATACAATGGATGTACACCAGCTGGAATGTTTATAGTAATATAATGGATGTACACCAGCAGGAATGTTTACAGTAATATAATGGATGTATACCAGCAGGAATGTTTACAGTAATATCATGGATGTACACCAGCTGGGATGTTTACAGTAATATCATGGATGTACACCAGCAGGAATGTTTACAGTAATATAATGGATGTACACCAGCTGGGATGTTTAAAGCAGCCCTATGTGTTGTGTCCCTGTGACTACATGTGAGTGTCACTCTGTATCCATCAACCACTCAGTCAGTGAAGACCAGGGGTATGACAAGAATGTGAATGTGAAAGTGGTTCTCTGCAGGCAGAATGGTGGAGAAGGCTTACAGCGGAGGCCCACAGTGCGTCTTCCTGAGAGAGTGGCATCCCTAAGTAGGAGTGAGCAGTGGGATAAAAGTCTCTGGGAGCCCTTAGCTGTCCACATGACAGAGGGGACGGTAGTAATCACTGCAGACCAGAGACCAATCACCGCTACTGTCACTCACTGTGACGTCAAGCAACTGGATAGCTAGCTGGCTCTGTTATTGACCACTGGTTCTGATGCAACACCAGACAGTCACGCCAATGCACAACACACCGATTATCTGAGTTTAGTTTCCAGTCAGTCATGGGTCGTTTTAAAACAATCTAAGAACTTCAGTGCAAATGATCAGGTGATTGCTCTCTAAAAGGATAAATGGGGTATATGTGTGTTTGAGTTCATGTTCATGTATAATCATCTGACTATGCTGTATACCAGTGGTTCCCAACCAGGGGTACTAGGACTCCTGGGGGTACTTGGCCTCTCCACAGGGGGTACTTGAAAACACTCATGACACCATAGACTTACTAGTGAAATTAACATGAGGGGGTACTTCAGGGGTACTGAAAGCAGTGCAAAAACCCTTTGGGGGTACAGTAACTGAAAAAGGTTGGGAGACACTGCTGTATACCACATCCAATGATTTCTCCATGACCATTATATAGAAGTGAAAGCACCACCAGGCAAACATGTCTTTAAGTCACTTCAGACAAGTCAAGTCTCAAATCACTGCATGCATGTCCAAGTCAAGTCTCAAGTATTTTAAGCACTATAGGCTCTAGTTATAGTCTATCAGTCCAAAGTAAGTTCTTTATACTTAAGGTGCACTTTTTGGGGATGACTTATTTTATGGGCTATTTTAAATCAGCAGTTGATAACCTAGTACACTAATATTTAACTGTAACATTTAATGTTTAATTGAAGTATGATAATGTTGAGGCTGGCATTACCCATATTGTCTGACTATTTTACATAGGTTAGCCATGAGCTAACAGCTCTTTGTGTTCTGTACGGTTATATGTGTTGGCTAGATATTACCTTCTGTAACGAATTAGCTGGCAAAGATTAGAAACAGGCCCAATTCCTGACAGCAAACTATCATTAGGCTTCTCACTGAATGTAAAAAATCTTTGTAGCCAAATTATTTTACCAATGGATGTTACCTAGGTGATTTTCAAATGTAATTGCTTGAGCTACCAGACCAGAACAAAGCATGAAGGCAGGTTTTTTTCCTTAGTTTTAGCTATTCTTTATTTACCTTCCAAGTGTGAACATTTCCCTGACACAAGTCACAAGTCCAATGACTACAAGTCCAAGTCAAGTCTTACGTCCTTTGAACAGATCGCAAGTCAAGTCACAAGTGTGCTGGGTTGTGTGCTTGAGTCCTTTCCAAACCGACTTACTGCAGCAATCCAAGCAAAAGATGCTTCCCGAAACGATTAATTGTGGCATGTGCAAATTTATGCAACCAAGGCATTGACCGTTTTGTATTATTTATTATTTTACAGATAAAATGTTTTACACACATAATATTGTTGGTCACAAGATCTTGTCTGACATGATTTGTCTAGGTTTCAGCTTTTACATCAACAGAACCTGCATTTAATAAGGGTGTGTATACTTCTTATATCCACTGTACGTAGGAAAAAGGTGTCACTCACTAAATAAAGAAAAATATGCAAATATATCCATATCCACATGCTCATCCACGTGTGAGAGGAAAAGGCAGAATATCCTCCATATCCTTTTGGTTGTCTTTCTGTATTTACTGCTGTTCTCAAGCCTGTGAGCTGAACCTGCGCCAGGCCAGGCATGACCTACCACAGACCGAGGGCCGAGAGCGGGGAGGCAAGAACGGTAGGGGGGGGGGGGGTTCTGCTGCACTGGGCAGATCTAATCGGCAGGGTCAGAGTCAAGGTCAGCCCCAGGACCAACCAGAGACAGAGGAAACCTGAACCAGCGCTGCAACGGAAGAGATCGGCTCACCGCACCGCCTGTCTGCTGGAGATATGGCAAGACAGAGAGACAGAGAGAGAAAGCACATGCTCGGGCTGCCTCCACCTTGAGCTCCTCCTGAGCACCAGTAAGGTACAGAAGCCAGGGAAACAAGAGATTCTGTGTGGGGAGTCTGGAGTGGCTTGGCTGCTTCTCCTGGATCCCTTTTAACATCATTAACACTGCCTCAGCATTCACCTTTACATTCTGGTCACTGAGCACACACTCCTATTCAAAATGACTTACAGGAGTGCATACATGTTCCAACATTTTTGTATTAGATCCCTTCAGGAATTAAACCCACAACCCTGGCATTGCAAGCACCATACTCTGACCAAGTGAGCTCCACATGACCAGAGAAAAAAACACTGCACAACGTCCACACAGCAGCAATATGAAACCTAAAGCTATGTCCCTGGCAGGACAGAACATTAATGAGCAACTTTTTAAAATGCTTTCTAGGCTAGACTCTCTCAGGATGGTCCTTTCAGTCAGAATTGCTACACAAAAAGCTTAAATCAACCATTTATTTGTAGAGCAAATACAATAAAGCATGAAGATCCCTGTCAACAAGAAGATGCCTTAACATTACAATTTCAGTTAGGTATGTGTTTCTGAAGAGAGCCCTCCATCTGAAGGAAAGTGACCCCCACAGCCACTTTCACATACAGTATAGCAAATGGACTGAACTAAGTAGAGGCCATTAACCAGAAACACTGAGATCACAACACGCTAAACATTCCTCCCCCTCACCCCCCAATCAAGGTCTTTCATGAACAAGATGCAAAAGCTTTGACTGACAGGTCACTGATCCAACCATAAACATCCACAAGCGTCTTCCGGAGATTTTCCTGGGGTTCTATCTGAGATCTGAGTCATTTGCACTCTGCTCTGAAACCAAGCCCTGCAGAGGCAGGCCAGGGTACTGATGTCAGGACCTGTTTAGCGTAATGGTGCTCTAGAAACGCTATGAGTGTGTTCCCTCCTCTTTACCTCTCAGGGTAGGACTTCAATCCTAACCAGGGTTGACAGTTCACTTTTCATGCTTTAGAATTTGAACAGCCCGAGTCCTACCTTCAACCGTTGCTAAAAACATCAATCAAAAGAGGTCAGCTAAGACGTTGGTACGGAAAGGACTAGGCTTAATGGGGTTGCTGTTATGTGACGTGTTTCTGACTGAGAGAGTGGGTTTATCTGTGGCAGCAGCCATTAGGCCCTTTGCAGTAAATAGGTCCCCAGAAACTCTAGCTTGGCAGTACTGGGGCAAGGGGCCTCAGTCACTCATACAGATACACTGTGGTTTGGTATGCAGAACACTGCGTTTGTCTTGCAACACTGCATTGCAGGGTGTTGTAAGAACTGAGTAATGCATATGTAAGGGATACTTGCCAATGTTTTGTACATTATATTGGAAATAATGGACAAGGCATCAGGTTGAGGCCCTTCATGGAACATGTCTTATGTCAAATAGTATGTTGATTCTGCCTGCATTGCCAACAAAAAAATTTAATAAAAACTAGTTGCTGTGCAGTGTGCATATTGTTGATGCCGCATCTCTTTTTTAATGAAAATGTTAGTTTCTAAAATGTTATGGCTAATTTGTTCAATTACTACATCTAAAGTGCATCAGAGTAACATTTCTTCCAGTAGCTCCCGTCAAATGTGTTCAATGATTGATGTTTTAAATGAAACTTTTTTTTAATGATGAAGTGTAGTGGATTTTTGTAAGTATCAATGAGAAAAAAGAATTACAAATGAGAAAAGTGAATAATGAATTGCAATATATTGCAATATCCAATCGCAATACTCAATATATCGCAAGACACAAATAATCGCCATATTATTGTATTGTGACCCATGTATGGGGATAATATATCTTGAGATCCCACGCAATTTCCATCCCTACAAAAACAGCTGGCCAAACTAGCAACACGCGGGAGGATTTTACAGCATTGTACCACTTGCATCAAAACGGCACTATGTACTGGAGTCATGTTCATCACACACCTCGTGGTCCTCAAATGCTCCAACAATATCTTCAAAATACTCTTCCTTGGACCTGCAATTACAATTAATCGAATTTGGTTTGATCAAGGTCTTTATGTGTGCAGTGCTTTATATTGCATCATTATTAGGTGACCCGTAAATTTCTCCCAGAGATATCAATATGATTTTATATTATTTTGTGCATTTCATGGTTAGGATAACTAAATAGGCATCATATTACATTGGTTGTTTTCCTAAACGTAAATGTTCAGACTCAAGTTGACTACAAAACCCATGTTTCAATGCTCTCGCTCGACCGGCCAGCTTGAGCTCAGTGGAGGCCATGAGCTCAGTCCCAGACATATCAAAGTCTGAATGGGTCAACAATACAGATGTATGGAGTGGACAATAATGTGCATCTGAATAGTGCTATAATACTGTACCTTTTGATGGACAACATACAGTAAACATGTCCCTAGTAATGGGGAAGCGCTACTTCTGAAACACAGATGGTACATTGCTATTGTCATGGCAGGGTCCTAAACAGTGGTGTTGTAAGGAATGCAGTATGAAGTGTGATTCAGTGTAACTACTAGGTTCCAGACAGCAGTCGTGTCAGCCATGAGCTCAGGGGACATATAAATGAAGACAACAGTGACTGTGTGTTTAGACAGAGCATCCTGTGTTGGTAATTCATAGAAGAAACAAGCCTCAGCATTAGCCTGCACTACAGGTGGAGTAAAACCAGACTCCCCATAACATTCTACTTAAATCAGACAAGTCTGTTGGTTATGTTATGCTAAAATAAATGAAGACCGGATTAATATATTCAGGATAAATATGGGTGTTGGAAGTGTTATATAATGTTATGAAAAACATTGTGTTACTAGAATTGTTTCAACATTGGTACTAAGGTTTGCCACATAGAAGGTTACTGGGAGACAGCTAGGAAATGAGTGCAGGGGAATGTAACCTTCGTGATAAACAAATGTATATATATATAATCTGACTCGATATTGTTTGCACATTTAGGCAATCATAAATGACCATAATATGCTGGCAGTTCTTACTTCCACTATTCCTCAACAGACATTTCCCACTACACTACACTTCTATCAAATGTGTACCACTGGAACATAGTAAATGTACCCCATAAAGCAAGTTTGCAGTGCGTGACTCATACCTACGCCAACTGTTTCCTAAGTAACACTGCACCGGGACTAGTGTCTGAACCATGCTTGCTCCTTGCTCCTGCTGTACACGTTAACACAGCTGAATAATGCAACAGAGCATGTAGAGAAATGTTGAAACTATTCACGGAAAAATGTCCATACAGGCCAGAACAAGTTGAATATGCGAGAAGATACAGGTAGCTTGCTGCTCTGTACATTAGTTGTCCTTGCTAGTTTACAGCTGAAGCTAACATAACAGAGTAAAGAAAGTACAGCAAGCTTATGCCAAAGCTGGAAATGGCTCAGGTAGTGAGGGTGGTTCAGCGCTGTCAGCCACGGCCTCCAGCACTGCTGCAGCAAATAGCAAATACACTCCTCTACCCTCCCCCAGTTTCCTGGCTACTGTCTCTCCTGTCTAGTTACCTTTTGGGTGGTTTAAGATGTTGGTCAAGGGGGGCGGTCAGCTGTTGGTTTCAGCCCAGTGTGAAGTAGTCAGACAATGGACGAAGCGGTACTCACTAGACAGCAAGGTGGCATCTGTCACCGCTCTAGTCATCTCCTTTAATATGTAGACAGAAAACTCAAATAGACTGATTTCTAACCTGATTGTCATAAACATGGTTACTCATTCTCTGACATCTGACTCCCATCCGGTATATCCTTGTCATGTTTTTCCCTCAACCCCTGACTAGGTCCTCACAAACTGCCTCATGAATTAGCTAATTACTGGGTCTTAACCTAGAAGTCAAGTGTCGCCCCACGACATCGTGTGGCGTCATCACGTTCAGTCATAAATAGCTCTCTGTGTGTAGTGGACAAACACACACGGCCTGACTCGAGTAAATCTGCAGCTACTCATTTCATTCCTCCTCACAACTATTTCTGCACACACTGTGTCTCGGCAAGAGTTTTGTGTGTCAATGTACCTTACGTGTCCTTGTTCGTCTTAATCTGCCCCGCCTCTCAGGGGGAACACGTTGTACAGAGCGACTTTGTACTGCCAGACAATTGTCACAAACTCCTCCACGGCCCCTCCTGCAGTCCCTCCTTAACATCAAAACAGGAGTCCTCTCGCTGGCTGCCCTCACACTGATCAAAGAACGTTTTGAGAAATGTCAGTCTGTGCACAAAGCATTCCACGGAGTTCAGACTGCCATGTTGACAAAACACATCTTCAGTACTTTTATAATCAACCGTAAAACATGAACGTTCTGTGTGGGGACATTATGAGCATTTCCAATCTGCAGTGTTTCTCTCTTTTATCATCTGTCTGTGTAGATTAATTATGTGACTAGACAAAAACTGAAAGCAGCAACTTCCATCAACAAACAATTTCATGTCACCAGGACCGGATGTTTCAAAATATAATTTGAAGATTGATAACTACAGGTATTTTAATGAGACAGAATTACATTTTTTCCCCTGTTTGAGATTTTTATCAACATTTGCTTTTGGTGTGGAGGCACTTTGTATTTATTATCTTCAGAGTGTTTTAGAGGCAGTGCTGTGGCAAGCGCTCATCTCTGCTTCCTGTAAAAATAGAACATGTATTTTGGGACAGATGGTTTTGGCCTGCCAAAATATGTTAAACAGCAGGTAGACAGGTGAATGAGATCACACTTCAAAGGTAGAGGGAGCTTAGAGAAAGACATTTTGCGGTGCCCTTAGTCTCAAATTACCTGCCATAAAACTCACCCCTTTGAGTGAGTCTTTTGCTGGCTCAGCTCGACAATTTGGGGAAAGGACTACTTTCATAGCCTTATCCCATGGATATACCTGATACCATCCTGATGGCACTTAATTACCACATTATTCTACTGAATTCATGCTGTTGCATTTAGAGCTACAAGCCACTGCAACAGACTAACATCTAACAAAGAGAGACAACAAACTATTGAATGAGAAAATATAAAAAAGAGCTTCAAAAATCAGAAGCTGAGCAACATGACAGTGAGTATGGACAGTAGAGTGCTGCAGTGAGCCTGCTATACAGAACCTACAGTAAAGACAGTGAGAACACTGGCTGGCAATCTCTTGGCTGATATATGGCTTAATTTACAGGGTAGCAGCAGAGACCAATAAACATTACACCTGCCATCTTGTTTATCCTGGCTTGTCCCAAACCTTGACCCCCACCCCGTATCCTGCCATACACCCATCACAGCCAATCACCACAGAAACCCCATTAACACTACTTCCACTTCATCCTGTCGTCTTGTCCTTATCTCCAACTTCTGCCTTTCTCTCCGAATCCACTAATTATGATAGAACATTTAATATTCCATTTAAACGAGAATGCCCCCTCTGTATCCCACTGTCAGGAAAGTGACAGTTGAATATAACAACCTTTTTTAAAATGTATTACAGGTTAAGTTTCTGAAATCACCAGTGCTATCGCGTAACTCCGGGCCAATCAAAACCAGAGAAAGTTTTCATATAATTAAAATAATGCACACACAATAAGAACCCACCAATCTTTCTGTCTTTTCTCATTCAAACAGAATGCTACATCACAAAGCATGCTTACAGCTGTAATAGAGGGGAAGAATCCACACCAACATCTAACCACCGTTAGGGACATTTTTAAGGCTCTGCTAGAAATAGCAACCAATGACATAACTTTGTGACATAACAAATAGGAACAAACTGCAGCTCTATAATTTGCAGTTTTACTATTCTATTTCAGTCTAGTTGAGGTCCCTTGATTGGTAAATTGTTCTGCTCAGATACACATATTTTCACCTTCAAGTTCCACTGCACCTTTCAAAATACATTTTGGGGTGGCAAGACAAATATCCCTCTACTGTTGTCATGGCAATGGAATTATCAACGATCCTATTTCCAAGCATATATATTTTACCAATGGTTGGTTAGTGGAATACTTACCATAGTACTTGACAAACGTTACTAGGCGACAACAGTGTTTGTAATAGGAGAGGGCCTGCCTACTATCCCATTAGACTCTCTCCCATTCACATAATACCAGCTAGATGTAAAGTCAGCGTTTGCCAATATTTTATTCCTCTGTCCTGTGCAGGTAAACTGAAAGTGCTGCATCAAATTTAATAATATATAATGTTTAAATATAAAAATCTGCACATAGATACCTAGGCTTTTTGACCAGATTCTATGCTGAGCATTGTCATGGCTTGATTTATGGTACACAGCCCTGTGTGACAGCCATGCTGGCATTAAGAGCACACAGATGCATGACACATCAATTTTACAGCAGATAGCACACTGCCCACTACCCCCACAGCAATATCTTTTTAATAGTCTCTCTGAGATATAAAACACAAGGTTACATTAAATGATCGCCTTCAGCAAGATGGAAGACATTTTGGTATTTGTGTGCATCTGCAACAGCTATCCTTCAAGTAAGCCCTCAGAATGAGAACCAAATATTTGAAATTGTTTAGCTGATGTTGGGCAATTTTAACTTTCTTGAGAGCATGTTACCTTATCTCACACATGCTGGTACCTTAAGAGGACCAGGACTAATAGGTCTTACACTGCCTGCCCTGTTGACCAATGTCCATCAGGAGGAGCCGGAAAAGACAAAACCAACAGCACACTCCCTCCCATTCCCTAAATTATCCAATCCCTCCATTTTCTCAGCATGCCCTTGGTGCATCAGAACCTATGTCAAATTCACAAGGGGAATCAATGCATGAAGAATCGATGATCCTCCTTGATGAAAATATCAGCAGCCTTTCTGAGAGTGGGCAGTTCTTGACACATTTGCAATATCTGTGAAATTCCATACAACATACAATGTTACAGACATTCAGTGCGTCACCAAGGTCACCTTCAATATAATGAATGCTGTACTTCAGCTGCTAATCAATCAGAGAAGCACTTTGTTCAATAATGCAGACAGTGTAAGTCCTAGCCATCTTAAGGTAACACCATGTTTGAGATATGCTAACATGCTCTGTAGAGAGTAATTGCTTATCATCAGCTAAACAGACTGAAATGAAAAAATAGAACATGTAAAGGTTTAGGGGGTAACAACTCACAGTTCAGCTGCGTCCCAGCACCAAGGCTGAATCAATTCCCACAAAGTCAGATTCCACATCTACAAAATAAACTTTTTTATATTTTTTGCTTTTTGGTTTTAATTTAAAGTTAGGGCTTGCCGAGGTTAAGGTTAGGTTGCATTTCAAAACGATTAATTAAAATTGCCATGCATTCTTACTGTGCGTCAATAGAAGCCAGTGACAACTCAGAAGCCCACTGACCCCCAGTATGGTCAACTCATATCACCATCCTGTGGTAATAGGTAGATACTACATCTACAATCTACTGTGGGCAGAGGCAAATTTGCTGCATAAAGCAGCTTTCTATGCAGGCGTTATCAATTACCTGCTGTTGAAGAGAGGGTCATTTTGGGTGAAAAGTGGATGCATCTCTGTATGTTCCTGAGAGACAAACACATTCTGGTTGCGAGGAACTGTTACTTTCCACTCCTGATTTTGACAGCTCCTAATAGCAGGCTGATCTGCAAGAGATGATAGAATAACATCCATAATATTAGAGCCAATAATACCACAAGTTTAACAAACACCGGTGTGACAACTAACTTAATTAAATCATGTTACAATATAAATATTCCTCTTCATCATTACTTTGTTAAAGAAATAAAAATGAATAAAATAAAATAGAAAATAGATGTGCATCACCAGTTAAAAGTTTGGACACACCTAGTCATTCAAGAGTATTTCTTTAGCTATACTATTTTCTACATTGTAATATAACCATGAAGTCATCAAATCTAAATACATAACACATATGGAGTCACGTAGCAACCAAACACATATCAAACAGATCTAAATACATAACACATATGGAATCACGTAGCAACCAAACACATATCAAACAGATCTAAATACATTTCATATTGTAGATTAAGCCAAGTAGATACCCTTTGCCTTGAAGACAGCTTTCCACACTCTTTGCATTCTCTCAACCAGCTTCATGAGGTAGTCAGCTGGAATTAATTTAAATTAAAAGGTGTGCCTTGCAAAATGTTACCATGTGGAATTTCATTCCTTCTTAATGAGAATGAACTAATCAGTTGGGTTGTGACCAAGTAGGTTTGGCATACAGAAGACCATCATTATCTCTGTACTGTAGAAGTTGATATTTCTGCAAGAACATTTCAAATGAGCAAACAGAAACAACAGTCCATTATTACTTTAAGACATAAAGGTAGTCAATCCAGAATATTTCAAGACCTTTGAAAGTGCAGGTCCAAAACAATCAAGATGATGAAGCTGGCTCTCATGATAACTGCAGCTGCAGAGGAAAAGCTCATTAAAGTTACCTGCCCAAGAAATCGGCAATTAACTGCACCTCAGATTGCAACCAAAATAAAAGCATCACTGAGTTCAAGTAACCGACACATCACTACATCATCCCTACATCAACTGAGAATGGTAAATCAGGCCTTTATTGTCAAATTGCTGCAAATAAACTACTACTCAAGAACACTAAGAAGATTAAGAAGAGACTTGCTTTGGTGAAGAAACATGAGAAAATGACATTACACTGGTGGAAATCTGAGATTTTTGGTTCCAAATGTGTTTGTGAGACACAGACATGAAGGAGGTGTGATGGTGTGGGGGTGCGTTGCTAGTGACACTGATTTCTTTAGTTAAATTATAAGTTGGACCACAGAGTGAAGCAAAAGCAGCCAACAAGTGCTCGACAAATGTGGGAAATCCTTCATGACTGTTGGAAAAGCATTCCAGGTGGCTACATCATGAAACTGGCCAACAGAATGCCAAGGGGGAACAAAGATGTCATCAAGGTTAATGGTTGCTACTTTTAAGAATGTAAAATATAGATGGATTTAGACTTGTTTAACACTTTTGTGATATGATTCAAATTTTTTATAGTTGTGATGTCACTATTATTCTACAATCTAGAAAATACTAATACAAATAAAAAAAAACTTTAATGAGTAGGTGTCTCCAAACTTTTGACTGGTGCAGCATATAAAGATAAAAACAAGACTGAACATCTATTCATTTCTTCATCAACTATCTGGGAAAATGGAGTCTGTCTGACACTGATATGGGGCCATATGTTACTTAACAACGTATCTACTAGACAGCCAATAATCTCTTCACTGCCGTGGCTTAGAGTGGCTATGTTGTCCCACTAGAAGACCGCCTATAAACACATGCCACATTTTCCAATAAAACAAAAACAAACATTGTAATATGTTCATATTAAAGACTGCGATTAACTGTACCTCCAATGTCCAGCAAAAAACAGGTGAGCAAGCGTGGACATACTTCCTCGAGAACCGAGCAGAACGCACAGAACGCACCTGGTCCTTTCAAAGACAACTTGTCCAAAAATATCTCAGCCCTTTTTTTATTTGTGTCACAACCCAGGATCTCCTTGCATTCGTCAAGAGAGAACACCCTGTCATAGACAAGATACGGCAGCACCTTGTTGACATCCAGTTCCTTTAGTAACTGCTCTCTATGGCGCCTCAGAATGTTGGCAGCCCATGTTCTCCTCTTCTTGACCGATTGTCTCTGGACACTCATCTGCTTCTTCACAAACCAATTCCGAGTATCGCTTCCCAACATTTTTATGTTGGGTGAAAAGATTCCTTCTTCAACAAATCTGCTCTATATGCAAAAGTAAACTGGATATTAGCGCATATTCTACAAATGTGGAGGAAGCCAGGGCAAATATTTCCATAATGCTGACTCTGTTCCCGCTGGACATGTTAAGTCTGGACAGGGAGGTCGACAGTCTGGACAGGGACAAAAAAAATAGCTTGCTGCTTATGTTGTTAAGAGGATTATCATACTCTGAGTCTGTTGAGACCTTCACAGCTCACCAAGAAAAATAAAAGCACTCTGACCAATTGACTATTTGGCTTTGTTTTAAAAGTCAGACCTATCAATTTTGTTTTTAATACTTCTATACAACCCCCCCCCCCCCACCCCCCATTGTTGAATATGGTCAATTTGTTGCATTCAGTTGTTTCCACATCATTCCTATTTTCAATATAATAAATTAAGTTGAGAAAGATAGAAGCTAACAAATCCATATATTTACAAACTCTTTCCCTTTTCAGCTCATGCACCTGCCTCGCGCCATCACTCCACACCATTGACATCATGACCCGGCATTATGTTTTTCTTGAAATCCCAGATATTCTAATCAACGAAAAAAAAAAGAATGTTAGCTAGCTAAACCAAATTAGTAAAAACAATTCTGAAAGCTTTTAACAATCGTAAAACATTGTAAATGATGTTTACAAGAAGAACGGCATGGTTTTCAAATAGTGTGAGAAGAGGAGCCCGTCGATTTTGGGGTGAGATAGTTAGAAAAATGTTAGCTAAAGAAAATTACTGTAGCTAGTTGAACTTGAATGGTCATGCATTTTTTGGGATACCAATTTAATAATTTATTAGCTACAACATTTCAAATTCAGTATCTGAAGGTGGAGCAATTACAAGTTGGAAGGATGCAGACTACCTTTTCAGTGAAGATGCTACCAGTCCTGATACAAGAAGGTAACGCTAAGTTTAGCACGGATAGCTAGGTAGCTAATTAACCCTGTTAATGCTGATGTCACGATGATTGTGTTTAATGACTTCTGTTCAGGGTTTCCAGATTTTAGTGACAGTTACCGCTGATGCGCCGCGGATTCCACAAAAATCCTGCACAAACGCGATTTTTTCTATAAAACCCTATCTGTAAATCAATCCGCCAAGCCATTTGACGACAAAATTGTGATTAAAAATACCCCAATTGAGTAGGAAACCGTCCCATCTGACAACACCGCTTCGGTTGTGTCAGTGACACCGTGGTGTGCCCGACTCTAGGGGCATGGTTTCCTCATGAAAATGTGAAAAATTCACGAAATGTGAATCCAATTCCATACTAATGCATTTTGGACTTAATCTAATCTATTTATTTCAGTATATTTGAGAGTGAGGACTATGCTGAGAACAGGTTGACAGTTTTTCACAGCTCCTACCTTGCGGCCTGTGAGAAATGTCACAGTGTCAAATCTGTCTGCATTGGTCATTATGTGCTGCCTCCAGTGTCTGTCCAGGAAGGTGAGTAGATAATAAATCATAATAACTCATCTTCATAATTGTTCACATTAACATTTTGTGTACAAATGATGTATGTAATTGACCTTTACAGAGGTGAAAGCAGTGGTCGGGAGATTCATTTGGGAGAAGGAGGATAATGCACAGGCTGTTGATACCGAGGTAAAGCTTGATCATGTTTACATTCAAATCTAATTGTTAATGTGCTCTTTCTTTAAGCACAATAAATGTGTTTATTGTATTTATTTAGGATTCAGATGACAAACTGGAATTGGGCTATGGGCAGAAGGAAGAGGACTCCAGCAGTGATCACACAGACATTAATACTTGGTATGTTTTGGACATTTCTACAACTACGGGTAATATTTTCTTGGGTCATTGATAATAGCGTTGATGTGGTCACAAACTGAACATGTGTACTATTTTATGAACTAGTCATGAAGAACCCATTCTGAATACTCCAGCTACATCAGAGAGACAAGGTGCACTGTGTTGTGAAGTACAGGACTACCCAATGAATAACATGATTACAGGTAAAAATAAAATAAAATATATATATATATTAACACCCAATTTTGTGTTTTCAAAACATTAGCTACCTTTATTATCATTATAAAAACACACCCTTTGTGGACTGATTAAGCTATTTATCATGTAACATTTTATATTTCCTTTGAAGGATATGTCAGTATTGATAAACTGAGGATATTCTCCGGAAGACTGGAAGACTTCCTACCAGGTCATTGTGGTTCTTCAGTCTATAGAAAAAGGCGGTCTGCAGTAGATTTGTCTTAATGACAGATTGCAAATATGAAGATCACAGAGATGTCGAAGGACAGCACTGTACCTTATGGGTTGTTAAAATGTCAGGATTAGCAGGATTGCTAGAGAGTGTGATGCCTTTTCACAATTTACAATTTTTTGTTGAATTAGATTCGATTTTTTCTTCATTGTTAAAGGGTTATTTAATAAGCATTTAGGGTAATCGTACAGGAATAGTATTACCTTTAGGCAACTTCAATCTTACCAGAAAAAGAAGAAAGAAATGTTATTATAATTTCAATGGTTACGACATTAAATCACTGACCTGAAAGTGATTTGGGTACATTTTCAAAATACTTTCTGTCCAAATTAATAAACACAAAAGATTGCAAGTTTTTGATTTCATCTGGAAGAGTCTTAGTTCATGCCTGCCAGGCTCAACCTATTCAGCAATGCAGTGATTCTGTTATTGTTCAGACTACATTTTTGTAACTTAATTTGTTTTCCAATGGAGGAGAACGGCGTAATTAGGCCACATGATGCAGCCCAAAGCACCTGCATCTCTGTCAGGTCTCCAAAGGCTTCTGGAAGCACAGATATGAGATTACAATTGGATCCTAAAATGGTAAGGTTTCTCAGTGATTCAGTGGCACTCGGCAGCATATTTCACTGGCTGACATGAAGAACAAGTTCCTCAAGCTGTTTTAAATGTAGAATCTTTTAAATGAGTGGGTCACCTTTCTAATCAGCTAAACAGCATGGCTATGGTTAGATTAGCAGTAACATTTCAACATTTTTATTTTGTGATTTCCTCTAGATTCTAAATCTTAAAAATCTGATTCCACCGAAACCTTTTTGTCTTAATTTTGGGTGTGGCATGTTAGGTTAGGTCACACAGACTTGGAACACCACACGCAAGTTGTGTTCTTAGTTGATCTCTCATGGACACATGGTATGCTTATATGGATAAAATTTGGGCAGAATAGCCTCATCTTATAGGTTTGCCTCTTCGGCTCTTTCTGGACAGAACAAATGCAAAAGGATTTTCTAATTTCTGTAAATGTCCATCTCTCCTCCGTTATTGTTCCAAATCTGTGCATATAATCATACCAAAGTGGGGAGGTCTAGAAGAGATTATGGAATAATGTGAGGCTTATATGATTAGATATACTTTTTCTAATGTCACTTTCTCACAAAATGGAACGCATTTGACCAATTTGTCAGGCAACTTTGAGAAACCAATTTGTGCATGTTTATCTTTTTGCCCTTCTTGATTACAATGGTCCCACATCACTTCCTCCACCTGCCCTCAATCTTTAAAGCAATGACTGAGGGAGTTATATTTCTGCCCTGGGCATACATTTTAGTAATTTAGAAGATGCTTTAATTTACAAAAACCTACAGGAGCAAGGGTAAACATTGCTGATGGATAGAATGACAAAAAATTACAAAAATAATTACAAAAAAAAAACGATCCTACTAAGTAAACTAATTTCAAAGTGGGATTTTCAATCTAAAATATGTACTCCTGGCTAGCTTAACTTGTAAGTGGAATGGAGGGAGGCCTGTATTTGAAACAACCATGATCTGGGGCTCATTTTGGAGTGTGTTACATCATAGAATATCATCTATTGTCATAGAACTACAGCGTATCACATAGATAAGCTTTACCTTTCGTCATGGAGAAAAGGCAACCATAACTGCTCTATGCAGTGAAAATCTGCAATGTCCTGAAATGTTTCTTCAGTGCCCAGGTGCTTCCCAGCAAGATGTTCGTGTGAGTCTCAAGTACAGGACCTCCTTGGCAAAAAGTGGGAATCCTTTTCTGACATTGCAATCAGATAATGTATATTATGTAAATGGTCATGCAATCACCTGAGGAATCTGGCAAATGTTTTTAGAGGAAGGGACTATTTTAGACATGCCCTTATACACAAAGGCAAGGATATTTAGTCTGGCTGTGACAGACCACTCACGCCCTCTGCTGGCCAGACCAGCTATCTGAGATCTGAGTTCATAATCACAATTCTCACACTAGCCACTGAATCTGAAGGCCGCCCAATCAACCCAACCAATCAGATGAGGAAGTGTAACTAAAGTAAGAAGACACGCCTTCTCTTAATGTTAACAATTTAGGATGTGTAAAGAATGAATTGGATTGTTGCCCTCAAAATAAAAGTCTGATATAGAAATAGGCCAAATATAGAGGCGGTACTACCTCTTTGACTGACTCAGAAGACAAATGTGAAGTGTGTAGACAAAGACTTGCATTCAAGCTCCTGCAGGTCTTTAATGTACGGTTAATGTGTATGTTGGATAAGTACGACAGGGTGAATGCAGACTTGTAGTCTGAGCTACTCTACACTCGTACAACACAATGAAAATGGTCACCAACCAAACTTTGGTTACTCATCTCCTGAAGATGTCTTTAAAACATTCTGAACTAGAGGTGGAGGTAGGAGATTTCACATGCTTATTCACAGCCAAATTGTTGAATTATGGATAGTGTTCAGGCAGCCATGTGTTTGTAGGAGCGATCAATTTTCTAAATGGTGTGATGTACCAAAAAAAGTGGCCTTTGAATGTAAGCAGAAGACTGCTCACTCTCCTGCCTTTGTGCCTTTGACCAAGGCATTTAAACCACAACCAAGCAGAATTACTGTACTACAAGGCTACTGTATAAACCACATGCCTGCTTGTTGTGCAGCCATTTAATCTAGTCTTGATTTGGTTATGCTTTTCAAGGCTATCATGTTTCTGTTTCCATGTTTTGATCTATACATCTGGTTTTATCTGTCTCTGTGTTTTTAGTTACCTTGGTTTTTCTCTATATCTTTATTTTTCTCTATCTCTGTTTTTATCGATTTCTGTTATTTTGTACCTATCTATGTTAATTATTCAAACATGGTTAATGTTTAAAATTTCACCCAAAAACGTGGACAAATCTGCAATAAAGATATTCTGGCTTTCACTTTAGTGCACAGCAGAGACATGGCTACGGTCAGTTGTATGGTATTTTCCATAATTTATCGAGGTCAGCGGCTGCTCTTGGCCATAAAAACACGCTTTCGTATAGTTTCATAACATGTAGTTTAGTAAAATTGTAATGTTCTTTGTTTGGTTCAGTGCAGAAACGTGTGCATTTTAAATGACAAGGAATAACGATTCAGGGCTGTAATCGAGCTCACATTCCAGTACAATAGGTAGCGGTATACAGTTTTCAGTTGTTTGCGGACTGCCATTACATGCTAAAGAAGAAGGCTGAGCGCTCTGGGGTAGCTCAAATGACTCGAACAGTAGGTGAGGGATGAAATAACAGAAACACTAAAAGCGCTATAATTACCTTACACCATTATCGGCGCATACATCTTTATTAGTCTGATGGGATGAATGAACAATTATACGAAATATAAAGCAAGGTTTCGTGATTCATTTTTGCATTCTTTAAAATTCGGTACTTTGTCGCCCCTAATAATGGTATATTCTCTGAACTGTACGCCAATCACATGTTTTGTTTTGTTGACTGCCCACCAAAAAGCATAGACGTAAAAAAGTTGTAAGATGCACTTTGATCCCATACATAATTATTACCAGAGAAAGGTCAACATTTTGCAACATATTTGCTTTTATTCCCACTGAAGTTCTCTTTCTGTTAACACAACATGGAAAAGGACAACCTATCCGTGGTTTTGCATTCCCAGGGCGACCTCAGACTGGTAATGTACTTGGCTCTCTCCTTAAAGTTGCGAGGCAGTATGACATGTAAGCACAGATTTGAGCGTTTGGTCAATATCAAAACTTGTCCAGCTAATGTTGGACGCTAAGTATGAATGGAAAAATGAATGACGATGTTGTAGGCAATATAAAGACTAATTAGCTTTGTGGTGGTGCTTACAGGAACAACGCCCTATTCCTGAACCAGGTCCAAATGGTAAGAAACAATGTATAGATGGGTATATTGACAATGTACATACTTTCAGGGATATTGTGTCCAGTTTCTGCATCCTATCAAGCTAGATTTTTCTGTATTCAGAGGTGTTGATTCAGATGCACTCTGTTGGGATCTGTGGGTCGGATGTGCACTACTGGCAGCGTGGACGCATAGGCGACTTCGTGGTGAAGAAGCCCATGGTGCTAGGGCATGAGGCCGCTGGAAGGGTGGTGAAGGTAGGCTCAGAAGTGAAGCACCTCAAAGAAGGCAAGTACCAACCAAGCATTTGCAACGTTCTCACTTGATTCAGTTCTCACTTGATTCAGTGATTCAGTTTCACTGATAATGTAGTTTACTGTTCATAAGTTGTACAAGACTGATTAGATGGGACTTTGGATCGTCTGTTATTTTGTTTGATAATTAAGGGGATAGAGTTGCTGTAGAGCCAGGTGTTCCTCGCGAGATGGACGAGTTCTTCAAATCAGGAAACTACAATCTGTCCCCCACCATATTCTTCTGTGCCACCCCACCTGATGATGGGAATTTATGCAGATATTACAAACACAGCGCCAACTTCTGTTACAAGTGAGTTTATTTCTACTTTAATTTTGCAAACCTAACTGTCTGGACACTTGCATTGTAAAATACTGGGGGACATTACAAACCTTAATTTCCTAAGTTTCTCTGCCTCAGGTTACCTGACAACGTGACATATGAGGAGGGGGCCCTGATTGAGCCCCTGTCTGTGGGCATCCATGCCTGTCGAAGAGCTGGAGTGACCCTTGGCAGCAGTATCTTAATCTGCGGGGCAGGTTGGTACTTTCATTCATTGTTACTGTTTTTGACATTGACATGGAACTATGAAGTAGCTTCGGTTACAACACTGATTAAAGTAAAAATACAGTTCTGATCAATGCTGCATAATCGGGTAAGATAATAAACAATTTAAAAGGGAAAAAGAATGACAGAAAACCAATGGGATTCAGATATGTTGGGGGGACTTCACCATCTGTAAGTCATTTGAATCACTTAACCCCTCCAAAGTATTTTGGTTGTATCTCATTTTTAAAGTAACTTTAGTAATGTATGTATCTACTTTTAGGGGTAATTCTTGTTTAATTTAACTAATTTTTGTGCGTTGTTCATTTGATAAACTGTTTTTTCAAACAATTTCTGGTCATGTGGTTACAATGTGTGTTAAATCCCCGTAACTACATTAGCTATGATATACCCCAAGATCCAAACCTTTTAGACAATGCTCCTGTCCTAAGACACCATTACAGACAATCAGGAATGTTTCCAGATTGTATTATGAAAGCAATCAGCAAAGCTGCAAATAGTTTATAATGGGACTTAAATTCAATGAGAAAGGATCTACATCAAGTTTAACACGAGCTGGCAGTTAATGACGTGTTTCCCATACAGACAGTAATGTAGAGTAGTCACTCCCAACCCTCATACACAATGACAAGCAGAGAGACACATTTGAATCCTCTCTGTGTCACTTCAATCTTCACATTTGTTGTTTGTCTTTTCTGTCTCTCAGGACCCATTGGGTTGGTCTGTTTGCTGGTGGGTCAGGCTATGGGTGCTTCACAGGTGGTCATGACCGGTAAGGAACAGGGATCTTAAAACACTTTTATGGGGACTTAGTTCCTTTTGAAAAGGACTTTGAAGGGAGAATAATACCACTGTAAAGACTGTGTAGTAAAGACCATCCCGTGTCAGACCTGTCGCCAGATCGCCTGGCCATGGGCAAGGAGCTGGGAGCAGACCACTGTCTGACTGTGAAGAGGGAAGACGGGCCTGAGGAGCTGGCCAGGCGGGTGGAGGGGCTCCTGGGAGCGCAGCCTCATGTCACCATCGAGTGCACCGGCGTGGAGAGCAGTGTCCAAACGGCCATTTATGTGAGTACGCCCTCGGACGTGATGTCAGGTTGTGGAAACGCCGCGCACGCCTCGTGATGCTTGACCCCATGTTGGCACTGTGTGTTTTCTGCCAGTCGACGCGTCCCGGAGGAGTGGTGGTTCTAGTGGGTCTTGGCGCCCCGATGACCACGGTCCCACTGCTCAGTGCTGCTGTCAGAGAGGTGGACATCAGAGGAGTCTTCCGCTACCGCAACACGTAACCAATCCTCTTCCTGTCACCTAGGTTCAGAAATGAAGGCATTGCCTTTCGAAACCATTCAACAGCCCTGAAACCAGTGCAGAATGTTGGGTCAGTACGATGTGTTATACCTCAACTGTTCTCAACGTGTTGTCCTTCTAGCTGGCCGATGGCTATATCGATGCTGGCCTCTAAGAAGGTGAATGTGGCTCCTCTGGTGACTCATCGGTTCCCCCTGGAGCAGGCGGTGCAGGCCTTCGAGACCACGCGACAGGGACTGGGTGTCAAGGTCATGCTGAAGTGTGACAAGACTGACCAGAACCCCTGAGAGGACTGGAGCCTCCAGAACCAATAAGAGAACCAGTACAGACCAATACAGAACTGGTACTCTAACAGTGTTACCCTTGAATGTTTAACTGTGTTCCAGCATACAGATTTATCAGGTTGCCAGTAGTAGAGTTTCACTGGAATTACATTTTACTATGTGTTTAATATGATACTATACTGTGAAATATTGCTTTGAATCTTTTAATAAACCCGACACTAATGAAACATTTATAGTTATAGCTATAGTTGAAGGTTTTTGGCTAGTCCTCTTGTCAGTACTAACTGATGCCACTAGGAGGAGGTAGAGACTAATTCCCAATATTCTAATACTGTATGTTGCCAAGTTCATAGGGTGGCAAATTGCACATAGACCCTTTTCTGTGTTTACAAACATTGCGATGCAAACAGTTTGCAGAAACAACATCAAGCTATTACTTTAAACGATAGTTATTGATATAACCAGTAATGTTAAATATGACCCCAGCAAGTGAGAGACTAAGAGGAAGTTTTAGATGTTCAAGGTTTTTGGAATATTACCCTTCATTCTAATGTCAAGATCGGGACTAATTATTTAGTAGTCCGTATTTGTTGAGGACGGTTATGTTTGGATGCAGTCCATCTATGAGTGATGTGACTGTACACATTTATGTGATGACGACTGGAAAACGGTCTATAATTTAATGCAAACAATCATTTTTGTTCATACAATAAATCTGAGCTATAAACCTAAATCTATTCACTGATAGTACCCTTCATAAGAAAAGTAAAAAAATAAAGATAGATTCTCCCAATGAGCAGCCAAACACAAATGTGGGGTTTATTTGAGATTTTATTGTTATCTTTGCCATAATGACTAGATACTATAGTAAGAGGCATGCACACAGATAAATGTTCATATTGTTAATTTTAAAATGACATTTTTAGTACAATGCATGTTAAAAGCCTTAACTCAATCATAAGGCTTCCTCAGTCACAGTGGGATTCTTGATTCATCTTTCTTAAGGCTGAAGCACAACCCAGGAGAGAGGGATGACATTTGCAGTGACTAACGGATGCTTATGAGCACAATACTAGACAAGGTTCTCTTTAAGTACAGTCATTCTAATACTGCTTATGTCAATGGACACAGCTCTTACAACACATTACATTCACTATCGACTCATGAGTGTCTGTTTGGGTGGAACACAAAAGATGAACATTCATAGCACACACAGAAAATGGACGTTCAAATTTTATACATTGCTTATGCTTTTAAAATCCTTTTTTAAAAGTTCAATCATTTTAAATCGACTAGATAAAATGTGTGAGCCAATGCTGTCCAAAAGGTATATTGACAACCAGACTTTAAAAAAATACTTGCACACTAGTCAAAAACATTTACATGTTACCTCACGTCGTCTGGATGAGGTTGAACTTTTGTATTGCCCTCTGAAATGAAACTAAGTTCAAATTTGAAGGAATATGGCGTTTTGTAAGATACAACCTCTGCTGATTGCATTGGCTTGATATAAAGTAAATCAACTAAATGATATTAAGTTCCCTCCCAAACACTTTTATTGTCCATATAAATTAGAGTGACAACAGGCTTTCAACCGTCCTTTAGCAGTCAAGGGCCCTCTTCCCTGCTCAAACCAGCAGGAAATGTCAACAAATATATACAGAGCAACAATGGCTCTTTCCCATTACTTAAAACACATTAGCAAAATATGTATTTACACCAAAAAATAAATACAAAAAGAAACAATATACAGGTACAATATTACATTGATATGAATATAAAAACAAAACAATGCATTCCATGTAGTCTTACTGAACACTGACAACACAGATACAGAAGGGAAACATCTTTAGTAAGTATTAACATTGGCAGAATATCAGGAGTGTCAGGTGAATGAACGTTAGCTCCAAAAAGACGGATGAAAAAAGTCAACACAAAGGAGAGAAAGGAGGCGCCTGGCCCACTGACCATCGTCAAACACTCATTAGTCTGCTAGTCGTGTCTCATCCACCCAGAGCTCTTCAACTGGACTGTAAACAGACGCTGCACGCAGCCCCTCTGTGGAGAACCGGGTCTGTCCTTGGTTTATATAAACATAGGGGTCTCCTGTCCGGTTAAGAGTCTGAACATGGCGGCTGGCATCGTTTTCATGTGAATCTGATTTAGACGACAGAAAACAAACAGTCTGCATAGAGGCCTAATAATTGCATTAATGATGAAGATGATTGTTGTATTCATATATCTTTCAGCGCAACCTGGTCTCAGGAACCTACGTAGACTATTTTACGAAAATCCATGGCACCCGATTTAGTATGATATGTGACGTTACGTTAGGTTACATTACAATGCGCCACCAAAACGTATGATACATTATGAAATTATTCAAACATAACACATCTTACGAACGCAATTACAACGTATCAAATGTTACAAGCTCTATTAAAACATAAAATAAGATACGAACGCCCGATAAACGTCTAACGTTATTTTACTGCACGTAATATATCTTACTAAATCCCCTGCCTAAAATGTACGTAAAATAGTCTACATTATCCTTCTGAGACCAGGTTGTTCAGCGAGTAAACCTGCATGGACAAGCAGGCTACTCAGGTTAAATGCATTGTCATTAGATTAGATTCAACTACAAGTACAGTACAACGAAATGCAGTATTTGATGGTGGTCTCCTCTGAGCTCCTCTGCGATCCTTATCTATGTGTATTTGGATTTCATCTCACCTCTCCCACCGAGTTGGAGAGTGCTTGGACAATCTTTTCATGTGCTGTAGCCACAACGCTCTGTCCGTTGATCTCAATAATGCGATGGCCAACCCGGACACCTCCTCGTTCAGCAATACCCCCACGCATCAGGCTACAGATCTGGGGGCAAATATGACACAGGCGGTGAGTATAATCCTAGGCCGTCGTTCACCTCCAAGGGCAACAAGATGGGGCAAGTCTACAGGAGAGGAAAGCATCGTAATAATACACTAGATGGAATTGACAGCTTTACTGCAATATTTTCACCGATGGTTAATGGATCTGGTTGAGTGATCCTGCTGAGGAAAGACCAGGGTGAGAAGTGAGCTCTTTGAATGACAACGCACGGTTAATGGTATGCAGTGGTGAGGAAATGGGGAGTTTACACGGAGCTGATAACCGAAGGCAATAAAGCTTCCAGCTTCAGCCCCGGTGCAATGATAGCCACAGGAGATAAAACGGTAACTGTATCTGAAAACTAGACCAATAGCTTCCCCACTATATATCCATTGTAATATGATTTTAATGGAATATTGCCAGACTGTATAAACACTGCATTGCTCAAAGGAGTTGACAATTTGTGTCAGAGGACCAATGTGTCACAGAGAATAGCTGGAATACAGCAGTGACTTCATTAAAGTGGTGGGACAAACTCCAAAATAGATGTGAACAAGCATTCGAAGCATGTAAAATTAATGTTGCATTCAAACAAGCACATTCCTAAAGGCTTTTAGCTATGTCATTTACAATATTGTTCTCCTCAGAATGTGTCTTTAAAGACATGATAGTACTAAAAGGAAAGAACCATTAAAAAAGCTCACGTTTTCAGTGCTGCCTTCTATTAGGTTCATACCAGCAGAAATATTCCTTAGGGTGTGAACGTTTCATTGGAGAAAGACACTGATATATATAGATATATAGAATCCCATAAAAATAGATTTTAAACCAATCTCAGCGTAGCCTGATACTCCATGTTTGCATGACAACACACATTAAATAACAGACAAGAAGAATGCTGTTGAGCGATGACATAAATGACAAGTCAACAGCACTGTGATCAGTTTGACATTGTACTTTTCCCACTGTACTTACAATCCCATTCTGGACACTGAAGCCCAGCTGGTACTTGAGGTCTGGCCTCTTGATGAGTACGGTGGTGACAGGGGGACAGCTGACGATGTTCAGTTTCACCTGGACCTGGTTCTTCAGGCCCTGATGGACAGATAAAGTGGTCAGAACAGAGCAAAGGCTTGGCATCAGGTGGTCCAGCGGTCTAAGCCGCTGCCTTTTGTACACAGGCACTACTGCGGCATGGAATTACATACATTCCTGTCAAAGCATAAAAATGCCTGAGAAGAAATTTGGAGGACTTTATCTTACATTCATCCTTATAATTATTGTCAAATGACAGAACTGATTTAGTAATGTAATCGTATTAGTTAACCACAAACCAGTCCTTCCATGTACCTTGATGATTCCCTGACAGGTGGCGAGCGGCAACCCCACCAGGCTTGTGTTGTTGATGGACATGATCTGATCTCCGATGCTGAGCTTCCCGGAGCGGGCCGCCGGCCCACCGTTCATCATGTTGGCCAGGATGACCGTGGGCAGAATGGATCCCCAGCCAGACTCCACTATCACCACACCCAGAATCTCCCCCTTCTGCTTGTCCAACTGCAGCTGTGGAGCCAGCCAAGGGAAAGAGGGAAAGAGAGAGGGGGCAGGGGAGAAAGTGAGAGATGAGTGCCTCTAGCCAAGCGGTTATGGGCAGAAGAAAAATACAAATCAGGGAGAAAAATCTGATTGTAGTGCTGGAGTAGGCAACTAGATACAGCCGCCAGACGATTTTCTTTGGGAGCAGATGGTCCAGGGGACTGAACATAATTACAACAATTTTCACACTGCAAACTGACCACAAATAAGCCCCAAAAGGGATTATATTTGACACAATATCTGAAGCCTTCAAAATGTTTGCGTGTGTATAACTTTATGTACGAATGACCTATGAGCTTAAAAACCTTGATTACATCGAGGCACAGGATTTGTTGTTGTTATTCCTAGTAATGCTGGGTAAAATACTGGTATACTAACACAACTTTATGAAGTATTTTAAAAAATACCACATGTGGAAGGAGGGCCAGATAGACATGAGGGAACTGTCCACGCCTCTTGACCTTTCAAGAGACATGGAACTGTTCTGTGCTTGACCTTTCACCTGTTCCTCATCGTCCAGTCCATGTGCAGTATTAACAGATGAGTATTAGTAACAGTATTAACTCATCAGGAACTCTTCCAAAACAGAGGCTGTTTCACTCTAAGAGGGAACTAAGCATCCACTGGATGGAGAGCCTACAGCGCCGAACGAGAGCCCAACCTCTTTGCAGTTCTCAGAGTTGGAGAAGTGGATGAGGTCGTCGTTGTACATTTCCTGCGTGTTGATGATGTCACTGTACTCCTTCTGACTGAGGTCCTCCGGGTTGATGCCGTTAGCCCTCAGGAACTCCTGGTAGGCCACACTGAATGCCTGCCCAATCGACTGGGCTATGAGCTGGGCCTGTAGAGCCAATGACAGAGGACATAGAAATACGGAGTGTTGGAATTGAATTGCTATGGTCTAAGAAGCTTTGCCCCTTATAGGTAATGACTGTTCTATGGAATACACTGCTAGTACACAGTCATGATGACAGTCTATGAAGAGAGTGATGCCAGAGAATTACTGGAGGATGCAGACCAGCATGCATTTATATGGAAGAAGTCAAAACATGATTTAATATATCAAAGCATCATTTAATAATAAATTGATGAAATCATGTTTCAGGACGGAAGTACTAAGCACCATGAACCCTGTAATCATGGGATCCGAGACTGCTTTATATTTATTGTACAAATTGTAAGGTTCATTGAATAAATGTGATCTCATGCTGGTACTTCATTATTTTCTAGCACTGCCTTTGCTAAAAATGTACTTAGTACTAGCGTTTTGTAGTTTTGCCTATCTTCTGATGAATGAGCTAAATGTAGATCTCTGGATAAGAGTGTGTTATTATGACAAAATGTAAAAAGAAGATAAAAGGAGAGCAATCTAACTGCATATCATAGATTATCTGCTCCTCTTCAGTTTTTCTCTGTTCCCCATATGTTACCTCAGGCAGTAGTACTACATAACAGGTTACCAAAGGTTGCAACCTACAGACATCCAACGATGCACTGGCCTTTGATAAACATATGAAACACGCATCCCTGCATCCGACTCAATACAACCTGGAGTTGAAATGTATAGACCATCTGCCCTTTGGGTTTCAGAGATCCTGTGATACTGTCCCTAATCCTGACCCATGAAACTCAGAAATAATGAACGTAAAGCCAGCTGTTGCCCTTCTACAGGTCAAGGGATCAGGTTTTTTCGATAAGCCTCCAGTACTTTGTAATAGGTAGCCAGTCAGTGTTGGAAAAGGAAACAATGAAATATGTAAATGTTCCTTTGCTAAAACACTAATGTGTTAACAATCAGACTTGTATTTATAACACAGATCTTCTCATCCAATCTCAGCTGTTAAATATCCCTAAGGGCAGCATTTCTCAACGTGACCCAAATCTGAGTCCTCTTAATGTACCATGGGACCATGTTTAATCACCTGGCTTGTAGAGCGAATATACAATTATTTTTACGTTTCTTTAGGTATCTGCCCAATTGGGTGGTGGGACTATTTTATCGAGTCTCCACATTAATCTTGCCATGCTGACTACTTACAGGCCGCACAGAATATATTAATTGCATTATTTTAAATACAGCTACTGGACATGGTCTCCAACCAGCGAGCTTGCCAACACTCAAGAAATTAGGAACAACAAGTCAATATATGATTAGAAAGGTGAGAATGTTGTTCCCTCATGAAATATAATTTCTATTCAACATAGCCTAACCAGTTATTTTCGAGACATTATTTTGGAAATCGTACATTGGCGATGTGAACAGTGACTCCGTGGGCACCACTCGTCGACAGGGGCCACCACAGGGTGTCGCTAAGGAATCTGTCACTCATGTGTTGTTGTGACTAATCTCTGAACCAGCCATAACACATAACCACACACAGACAAACATTTCTCTTTAGAAATAACGTCCCGTGCTTGACCTTTCAGCTGGTCCTCATCGTCCGGTTCTGGACATGAAAACATCGAAACCATTCAGCGACAGGGTCAGGAGATCACGAAGGGATGCGTAGCCTGACACACACTTACGTCCTCGGACTCAAACACATGGCAGATCATCTTGTACTGCTTCTTTGCCTCTGGCGCTCCGGGTGTCGTCTCGATGCAGTCCTGGGAGGCTGTGCGAGGCATACGGCGTCTCGCCATCAGCACCACAATGTTGCCGATGTCGGCAATGTAGGAGATGGTACGCAAGGCATTGTCCATCATGGTCTCCTGTGTGTGCAACCAGAAGAGCAAACACTTGAACAGAACCTCAGATTGGTATGACCTATGAGTAACAAACATTAACATAATCCCGACGACAGTAGCAGCAGTAGGAAACGTGCACAGCCTTTTGGAAGCTTGTGTCGTGCTCTTTTGTAAACTGTGTGTCTGCGTGATCGTCTGGCGGCGTGGACGTGACCAAAGAAAGAGCAGGAAGGCTCCGGTCCGTCCCGGGCGCTCTTCAGAGATGCATCATTACTCGGTCAGCCAAATTAATGATCCAATTTGTCTGTGTGGACTATGCCCACAGCCTTTCCCCTTTCTCACGGCCTTCCACCTTTCTCACAAGACCTTTCTTAAATGTTTATTCATGGCACAAATGCTGGTGGGTTTGAAACGAGGGATAAGTATAGGCTTAGTTGTTTTAACAGACGTCCATGGTAAATGTCACAGTGTTGTGTTATGGGAGAGCACTTCATACTTGTAACAGTCAACAACTAAGCAACAGAGCCAACAGAAATCCACATGAAAGCAGATATAGCTGAGAAAGTGCCAGGCAGACAGTGAAGTGTGGAGACACTGCATTGCAGCACTTTACAGTTGGCTGTGCCAGTTCTGCTATTGTTCTCTGTTGGGCTTATTCTTACTGCAATTCAATGTCAGGGAAACAACTGTTCACAGTCAGTCGGGTGTCTCTCTATCCTCTACAGTGAGACACCACTGTAATCACTAATTTTGACCCTTGTCAGTATCGACATGAGGGACGGTTCCCAGTAGAAGTTGAGGTGTCAAAAGGAAAATACAACCTACTTTACATCTACATTACTGCTATGTGTCAATCATCAATTTGACACTGGAGAGGAGATGATTTCTGACAGATTCATATTTAATAGAGGATATGGATGGGTATAAATGGATTGGCATAGTGTTTCAAACTGTTCCTTTCCACTTTATTGACAGATGTTCATAGAGGCTTTCTGGCATTAAGAAAATCTATTTTTATTTTCGTTCAGAGGCCGATCAGATAAAACATTTTTTTACATAACTAAATCATTATCAAAATCTGTCACTGAGGAGTGGAGGAACATAATGAATGCAGACGCTTCCATACAGGTGTACTGCATGATACAAATAAGCAATTAACATGTGTCACGTATGAAAAATGCTGAGCAGGCCCAGTTCTCAACCTAAATGAACACCAATGGGAGATTTTGGACCGAAGTGTAAGACAGCACTCTCTACCACCATCATCAAAACACCAAATGAGGGAATATCTTTTGGAAGAACGGTGTCCCATCCCTCCAGTAGAGTTCCAGAAACATGTAGAATTCATGTCAAGGCACATTGGAGATGTTCTGGCGGCTCGAGGCCCAACAACTTACTGAGACACTACATGTCAGTGTTTTCTATATTTGTCACCTATCTGTATGTGGCTGTGATTTTTAAGGGTCTTGACCTCCCCTCACCTGGGTGTCTGCATTGAGCACTTTGATCCTCTGGGTGGAGATGAAGAGGTCCACCTCCGTCAGTGTCTGTGCATCCCCCTCTGGACTCTGGAGACAAAAGAAAGACAGGTGTGTCAGTGTACCACCGGAGGGAGCGGCCCTGGTGCCCAGTCCATAAACACCCCGTCTGGGAGGCTGAGGATGGGCTAGAGCCCACCAGGGACCCTGGTGCCCAGTCTATGAACACCCTTTCTGGGAGGCTGAGGATGGGCTAGAGCCCACCAGGGACCCTGAAGCCTAGTCCATGAACACCCTGTCTGGGAGGCTGAGGACGGGCTAGAGCCCACCAGGGACCCTGGTGCCCAGTCCATGAACACCCTGTCTGGGAGGCTGAGGAAGGGCTAGAGCCCACCTGGTGCCCAGTCAGTATTCTCCATACTCCGGCCGAGGGCCACAGGGGGCTCCTGGGTGAACAGTCAGTGTCCAACTCTTACTGCAGAGAGAACAGCTATACATTTTCCCCTTGCTGATAACACACAGTATCCAAAATATGATCTACGAAAAAGACGGAAAAATGACATTGCATGTTCCTGAAATGTAACATATCGTAACACTACAATATCTTGTAAAGGACTAGTTCGTAGCACTGTCACAGGTGGTGCTGTTGTTTATTGAGTGGCGGTCATGCTCACATGCTCACAAATGTCTTTTTTTTATCTAGGCTACTGTACGTACAGAATGGGGAATTGTGACATATCATATCCTAGTTATTACATTCCTTTTCCTACTAAATGGCAATGTGATTGAGCATGCATGAGTCTAGGGAATAAGATACAATATATGTGAAATGAGAACAGCCAGTGAGGGACTGGGCCTGGCCAGCATGGAGAGCAGGGCATGTGAGTGGTGGGGGGGGGGGGGGGGGGCACTGAGGGCTGGTCAGTCACAGAGGGAGCCAGTAGGCCTTTGGGCTTTACGTCAACAGGTCTGACGCGAAGCTGGTGTGCTGGCTGTCGACAGAGATGAGAACAGGAGCAGCATGGCAGTACCAGCTAAGCTGTCAGAAGCTGCATGGCGTGTTAATGCCAGTCCCAGGCATGTAGATTGCATTCACGCTAATCACCAGTCACTGTGGACTAATTAAATCATGTTGGATTTAGGTGAATCAGCTAAGGACTGATGTGCTGAGGGCTTACTAGAACCTTTGGAAAATATGCTACATTATGAAACCACCGGGTAGCTTTTTATTAAATGAAATCTCTATCATTATTAAAATATTGTGTCATTCCCTGTAGGCTAAAATATTTATTTATATCATCAATCTCTGTTTTCTGGCTTGGATTTTCAAAACACAAGCTGCAGGGGTAGAATGGTGCCAGAGATCACACAGTCCAGCTTCTCAGTGGTGCATGCTGGGTAATCAAATGAAGTGGGATATTGACATTCTCATTATGACTAGTGAGATAGACAGACAGACTGACAAGTGGAAAAGGGAGGAGCAGGGTGAGGGGAGTCAAAGTGGCCCTATTCTCTGGTCTTAGATCAAATTGTTTTACACACCGCCTTTTTCTTGATTTTGGCAGCCTTCTGAACCCTCTGGGAGGAGACGTTGGGACAGAACAGGGTCGTCAGACACGGGACAGGAGGGCAGGAAGTAAAGAAAGCAAAATAAATTAAGATATAAAAACTCAACCAAACAGCAGGTGTGTTACCATGGCTCCCAAAGGGATAGAGGCAATGGCACAGCTGTGTTCTGCACAAACAAAACTAAACAACGATTACAAGGATCAAAACTGCACTTTCTGTTTGAATACAACAAATCATAAAGACATGCAAATGAGTTGATACTGTACCTTAATATCAAAAAGTTCAGCATACGCAAAAACTTTATATTCAGGGTTTGGGTTCAAATGTGGCAAGAAATGCTTGGGATATCCTTCCTGTTCACAATGTATTCAGATTTATGATCAACAAACGGTAAAAGATTTTCATTTTAAAATGGTGAGGAATCACAGCATAGTCCAGCATCCAAAGAGGACTTAAACTGTCATTTGAGGCCAATGATTTGGTCCTGTATTAATGTCAGTCCCCTTCCCCTGAGATAAATGGGATGTCACAACTGACAGTTGGTGACTGAGTGGTTTTGAAATGGTCTAAAACAACACAATGAAACCTATTGCTGGGTGGCTGTCTGGGGAAATTTTTTTTATTTTCTGGTTAATCTCCAATGTTCTGAGCTCCACAAAAGCGCTGTATGTCAACTGCAAAGGACCAGAAGATGAGTAAGACTGTGGTGAAAACCAGACACTGAACCAGAAGAAGAGTAAGGCTGTGGTGAAAACCAGACACAGAACCAGAAGATGAGTAAGGCTGTGGTGAAAACCAGACACAGAACCAGAAGATGAGTAAGGCTGTGGTGAAGACCAGACACAGAACCAGAAGATGAGTAAGGCTGTGTTGAAGCCAAGACACAGAACCAGAAGATGAGAAAGGCTGTGGTGAAAACCAGAGACAGAACCAGAAGATGAGTAAGGCTGTGGTAAAAACCAGACACAGAACCAGAAGATGAGTAAGGCTGTGGTGAAAACCAGACACAGAACCAGATGATGAGTAAGGCTGTGGTGAAAACCAGACACTGAACCAGAAGATGAGTAAGGCTGTGGTGAAGACCAGACACAGAACCAGAAGATGAGTAAGGCTGTGGTGAAAACCAGAGACAGAACCAGAAGATGAGTAAGGCTGTGGTGAAAACCAGACACAGAACCAGAAGATGAGTAAGGCTGTGGTAAAAACCAGACACAGAACCAGAAGATGAGTAAGGCTGTGGTGAAGCCCAGACACAGAACCAGAAGATGAGTAAGGCTGTGGTGAAGACCAGACACAGAACCAGAAGATGAGTAAGGCTGTGGTGAAAACCAGACACAGAACCAGAAGATGAGTAAGGCTGTGGTGAAAACCAGACACAGAACCAGAAGATGAGTAAGGCTGTGGTGAAAACCTGACACAGAACCAGAAGATGAGTAAGGCTGCGGTGAAGCCCAGACACAGAACCAGAAGATGAGTAAGGCTGTGGTGAAAACCAGACACAAAAGGACCTCTGTTTCTATCTGTGAGCCCTGAGTAGTAAACAGGTTCCTCTGTCCCAATACCATCCATCCGTCGTCAGTCAGATAAACTCAGTTACAATGGCTGCCTGGGGGAGTTAAAGCCACGGCTCACTGCAAGCCCATCAGTCAGGCACAGAGGAAGGGGTCAGGGCTCTCTCTACCACTTCACAGTTGGCCGAGAGGCTGAGCAGAGAGTGTGATCTTGCCTCTCAGACTGTTGAGCCGGTTGGATGTTTGCATTGTGTAACCAGCCCTTTTATGTGTGTTTGTACGGAAAGCCAGGGAAAAGCCGACAGGGATGATTTGGGGTTGTTTAGTAATGTGTTTCCTCCTCCACCTTCAACCCTCCTAATGCCGTTCCTTCAGCTACATCCACTGTAGCATATCAAGGCAGGCGGCGGAAGGAGTGGGCGATGAAGCTGCATGAATATTACATGAAAATGAGGAGAGCATGCCAAAAAAGAGACGCATCAATAAAACATACGTACGCCGCGCTATTTACCTGCTATGTTACATTTTTGTGCCTGACAGAGTCTCCCTAGCTTTGGATGAAACAAAGAGGACAGCAGTGTAATTAATGTTGTGTGCTGGTTGTTGTTGTGAGTGGTTGAAAGCTGAGAACCATAAAATGGTAGAGAGGGAGCCAGGCAGAACAGAGTAGCCTGCCCCGTCGTAGCGTTCAGCGATTGGTGTATGAAGAAATGGTTGCTGCCAGCACATAAAAGAGGCCATTCCCCTGCCTTCAGAGTGATGTATGGCCCATTCATCTGTGGAGAGACATAATCTGCTGTTCCTCCTCAGATGAGGGGAGAGAACAAGTGGCATGCTTTCAGATGACCTCCTCCTCAGCTGAGAAACCACATACAAATAATAAAGGAAAAGAAAGAAAGAAGGAAAAAAGCCTTGCGGTTAAGCGTTGCCATGGTTTCATCTTCAAAGGCCTTTGATGCTAGCGAGAGAAAAGGAGGACAGATTGGACTGCCTTTCACTGCGACGGATGGAGTCGGATCCCAGCAGTAGACCCACACATCCCTTCCACTGAAAAGACCAAGAGGAAAGACAGCAGCTGCTCAGATGGGAGGGTTACCTCAGCTACGCCCACCGAAGCTTAAGGTTGGAGGCGTCCCACAGAGCAAACGCACAACCAGGTCTATAGTGACTGACTGGCTGGCCTCACCACAGGTGAAGGTTTAAGGACATCCCAGGCCAGCACCCGCGGAGCACAGTGAGTCAGGACATATACGATATTAATAACAGAGCCTGGCTCGTGTTTTCATGAGAGGGAGAAGACATTGACTAGGCTCAAACAGCTCATGACGATGCAATGTTTCATTCTGGGATGCCTGACCTTTGATCCTAATGGCTAAGGCTTCCAAAACCACGCACAGGATGTATTTCCTGTATACATTGTCCCACACGCAAAAATTTACATTTCCCTGAGTGTCAGAATGCGCATCGCAATCATCCTGTTCTCAGACTGAGGGAAAACTCCATGGCCTTTGAGAGGGTAGATTGCCAAAAGTAAACATAAATCTCCAGGCAAGTTGAAAGCCTACTGGTGGTGAGGTGATTGAAATGAACTGCGGCTGAGTCTGTTGGCTGGCTGCTCATCAGATGTGGAAAAGGGACAGGAACCACGTAACCTCTGTGTGCCAGCAATCCATTAACACACCAATGTGACTCATGTGCTCTTCTCCAATCTGGCCCAGTATGAGCCCTTCTGGACGGCTAATTCTGGGCAAATCTCACACTGCTCCGGCGGGAGAGATAAGCAGCGTTGATGTCCATGGGGACTTAGTAGGCCAATATGGACGTCACTTTAATTAAAAAGACCAGCGCCTCACACGCTCACAATTTGACTCCAATTATCAAATTGTATTTCTGTTTGCTTAGATTACAGACTATCTCCAGCAAGGGGTTCAGTTCAGCGCTACTTAGAAAAAGGTTTTCAGTTGGTATGTCAGCGCAATTATGTTTTTGATGTCTCCATCAGGTTATTCTCTCTACTCCTGTGTGACGTTTATGTAGATGGACTATAAGGACGATCAAATAATATTGTCGCAAACCATAAGGGGTCATTCATTTTCAGGGCATCAATAAATCATGAGAGTAAACGAAAAAACACAGATAATAAACAACAGTGGGGCGTAAACAAACCCGAACGACTGTAAACTACCGATGATGAGGACAAGGATCAAAATGATGATCTTGATCAAAACAAGATCCAAGTGAAAAGAAGGAAGGGAAGCTGATTGGAGGTTATGAAATGGGCGGTGCAGTGTGTGTCTGTGTGTCTGTGTGTGTCTGTGGGTGTCTGTGTGCGTCTGTGTGTGTCTGTCTGAGTGTGAGTTGGATGGCCTGCCTGCCTGCCTGCCTGCCAGTCTGTCTGCCTGTCTGTACCTTGACCCGGCTGACTGCTTCCTGGGCCTGCATCATGCGGATGTTCTTGGACGGGTTCCTTTCAGAGAGCAGCTGGGTGGAGCCCAGGTAGTTAGCAGCAAAGATGATGCCATCAATAAGATCCTCTGGCTCGCAGGGCCCTGGAACTGACAAAGAGAGAGAGAGATGGAGGGAGGGAGATGGAGGGAGAGAGAGAGATGGAGGGAGAGAGATGGAGGGAGAGAGATGGAGGGAGAGAGAGATGGAGGGAGAGAGATGGAGGGAGAGAGAGAGATGGAGGGAGAGAGATGGAGGGAGAGAGAGATGGAGGGAGAGAGAGATGGAGGGAGAGAGATGGAGGGAGAGAGATGGAGGGAGAGAGAGAGATGGAGGGAGAGAGATGGAGGGAGGGAGAGAGATGGAGGGAGGGAGAGAGATGGAGGGAGAGAGAGATGGAGGGAGAGAGAGATGGAGGGAGAGAGAAAGAAACAGAGGGGTGGACGGAAGAAACGGAGGACCAGGAGAAGAGAGATGCTATTAGATCTATTTAAAAAAGAAATGCAAATCCTACAAAGCCAAACAAACACCATGTGTGCTGTCCATTCAATGACCGGCACTTAGTGTCTATATTTCAGGGTGCTGTTAGTCAACTGTACGTACAGTTGGATGAATCCAACACAGTGATCCTGTAGCTATTTGATATTATTTACCCAAACAATCACAGCAGAGCAATAAAATGGCTGCGTGAGGGAAGGGAGGGGAGAGCTGAGGGAGACACGGGGGGATTAATGGGCCTGTGTGATATGTAGATGTGGACTCTGTGACACCCGCTGAGGGAGACAATGCGCTGTCATGATATCAGAGAAAGTGAAAGAAAGATACGGCTCAGCCTCCAGGAAGATTAGGTCCGTTCCCAATGATGTGAGGCCCGGGTGAAGAATGCCTTAAAAACATCCATAATCAAACACACACCGGGCCCTGAGGCTGGCCTGCTTAGATATAGCCCTCCTGTACTGACCAGGGACACCCTGAAGTGGATTCATATCAGGTAAAAGGTCCCAAAAGCTAACTTTTATTCTCTCTCTCAATGTTAATGGTGTGGAACAGCTGCAAGCTCATATTTTCCCTCACTAATACTCCGCGAGCTGTCACTTTGCATTTTGAGTGGTTATTAAGGCGCTTGAATTAGAGACAAATCAAAAATCTGTGGAGAGAGAGAGAGAATCCCTGCACCCAAAGTGATGTGAGCCTCTTACAGGAGAATATCTGGTTTTAATGTTGTGAACATGACTCATCCTCAAAAGATTATGAAACAGAGATTAAAGACAAAATATATAGAAGTGGCTTACCATCAACAAAGCTGGGGAAAGATGCAGCCTTCTTTGTTTGCTGAAAAAGAGAAACAGTCTTCAATAAAATTCTCTGATAATGTAAAGTGGAATAAAATATGAATTAACACATATTATGAAAATAAAAGGAAAACCGCCTCCGTGCAAAACCACGACTAAAACAACTATAAACAATAACTGACAGCTTCTCCCTAACAAAGAAGAGGACTCTTAAAAAATCAGCTAACCGCCTATTCGTGAACTGATGAAGAAGAAATCCCTATGAAACGTTCCAAAGAACAGTTACATACGTGTTACAGTGCAGAAGAACTTCATGGTCTCCACCGGATTGCGACCAGTGTTACCACCCATTCCAGGAACACAAAATGAAGGTGAGAAGCAGCATTATAGGGGAAGATATCTACAGATCTTGTCATGAAAGACAACCCAAAGAGAGCCCACTGAGGGATGGCCACCACTGATACAGCAGCTCTGCCTCACTGTGTCGTCATGTGGGTCAGCCGTTAAACTCTGACCGTGGCCACAGAGTGAATACGTGAGGACGTTTAACATGTCAGAGAGGAAGGCCCAGATGCATTAAAAATGACACAACATCAAAGGACCTGTCGTTACAGGCGCCTTCCGGAAATACACACCCCAGTTGTTGCTTGGCCAATACTTAAATGCCATCAAAACTAGATGACCTTTATGTGAAGTTGTCTGAGTGCAGTTTATCTGTGATCTTCAAGCTTAGTTCTATTGTGTGCAAGCCTGTCCACACCACCAGGTTAGGATGAAACCACGCCTGGCTGGGCAGGCAGAGGAGAGAAGAGTTCTCTTACGGAGGTTGGGCAGAACAGAAAGGGCTGACTGGGAGAGTCCTACATAACAGACAGGTCAAGAGTGGTTCGGGACTGCCAAGTCAATACTGAGCACAGCCAATTGTCTTTACAAGACAAAGCCAATTGTAATTACAGCACACAGCCTATTGCCTTTACAGGACATAGCCTATCGTCATTACAGGACACAGCCTATCGTCATTACAGGACACAGATTATCGTCATTACAGGACACATCCTATCGTCTTTACAGGACACAGATTATTGTCTTAACAGGACACAGACTATTGTCTTTACACGACAGAGACTATTGTCTTTACAGGACACAGACTATCGTCAATACAGGACACAGCCTATCATCATTACAGGACACAGACTATTGCCTTTACAGGACGTAGCCTATCATCATTATAGGACACAGCCTGTTGTCAAAGCCTATTGCCTTTACAGAACACAGACTATTACCTTTACAGGACAGCCTATTGTCTTTACAGGACACAGTCTATTGCCTTTACAGGACACAGTCTAATGCCTTTACAGGACACAGTCTATTGACTTTAAAGGCACAGCCTATTGTCTTTACAGGACACAGCCTATTGTCTTTACAGGACACAGTCTATTGTCTTTACAGGACAGAGTATATTGTAGATGAGTTCAATTCTGACTTTACTGGCAGAGGGATACAGTGAGAGCCAGGTTGCTTCCATCCTGAACATTTCCAAGACGGCGGTACATAAGAACACGGTCAAGCAACAGACATTGGGGACAACAAAGCTACAGACTGGCAGAGGGTGAAAATGTACTATGACCGTCAAGTCATTCAAATGTCACTCAACAACCATAGGATGACATCAAGTGACCTACAAAAAGAATGGCAAACAGCAGCTGGGGTGAAGCGCACCAGGAGGACGGTTCGAAACAGGCTCCTAGGGGCAGGGCTAAAGTCATGCAAAGCTAGAAAAAAGACCTTCATCAATGAGAAGCAAAGAAGAACCAGGCTGAAGTTTGCAAAAGACCATAAGGATTGGACCGTAGAGGAATGGAGTAAGGGCATCTTCTCTGACGAGTCAAATTTTCAGCTTTGCCCAACACCTGGTCGTCTAATGGTTAGATGGAGACCTGGAGAGGCCTACAAGCCACAGTGTCTCACACCCACTGTGAAATTTGATGCAGGATCTGTGATGATCTGGGGATGCTTCAGCAAAGCTGGAATCAGGAAGATTTGTCTTTGTGAAGGACGCATGAATTAAGCCAAGTACAAGGTTATCCTGGAAGAACACTTGCTTCCTTCTGCTCTGACAATGTTCCCCAACTCTGAGAACTGTTTTTTCCAGCAGGACAATGCTCCATGATACCCAGCCAGGTCAATCAAGGTGTGGTCGTAGGACCACCAGATCAAGAAACTGTCATGGCCAGCCATCTTCAAATCTGAACCCCATTAAAAACCTCTGGAATTTGATCAAGAGGAAGATGTATGGTCATAAGACATCAAACAAAGCCGAGCTACTTGAATTTTTGTGCCAGGAGTGGCATAAAGTCACCCAACAGCAATGTGACAGACTGGTGGAGAGCATGCTAAGACGCATGAAAGATGTGAAATTTTTTTTGGTTAATTTAGGGTCAAATATTGTTTTCTGAACTCTTTCTAAGTTAAAAAATGTGTATTTTGTTGTTGAAAAATGTATATGAATTAGTTTTCTTGCATTATTTGAGATCTGAAAACAATGCATATTTTTTGTTATTTTGACCAGTTGTTATTTTCTACAAATAAATACTCTAAATGACAATATTTGTGTTTGTAATTTGGGAGTAATGTTGTCAGCAGTTAATAGAATAAAACAAAACTGTTCATTTTACTCAAACACATACCTATGAATAGTAGAACCAGAGAAACCGATAATTTTCCAGAGCTGTATATACAGTAACTCACAAAAGTGAGTACACCCCTCACATTTTAGCAAATATTTGATTATATGTTTTCATGTGACAACACTGAAGAAATGACACTTTGGTACAATGTAAAGTATTGAGTGTACAGCTTGTGTAAAAGTGTAAATTTGCTGTCCCCTCATAACTCAACACACAGCCATTAATGCCTAAACCGCTGGCAACAAAAGTGAGTACATCCCTAAGTGAAAATGTCCAAATTGGGCCCAATTAGCCATTTTCCCTCTCCGGCGTCATGTGACTCGTTACTGTTACAAGGTCTTTAGAAGAGGCTTCCTTTTTAGAAGAGGCTTCCTTCTGGGACGACAGCCATGCAGACCAATTTAATGCCGTGTACGGCGTATGGTCTGAGCACTGACAGGCTGGCCCCCCACCCCTTCAACATCTGCAGCAATGCTGGCAGCACTAATTCATCTATTCCCCAAAGACAACCTCTGGATATGACGCTGAGCACGTGCACTCAACTTCTTTGGTCGACCATGGCGAGGCTTGTTCTGAGTGGAACCTGTCCGGTTAAACCGTTGTATGGTCTTGGCCACCGTGCTGCAGCTCAGTGTCAGGGTCTTGGCAATCTTCTTATAGCCTAGGCCATCTTTATGTAGAGCAACAATTATTTTTTTCAGATCCTCAGAGAGTTCTTTGCCATTGTGTGCCATGTTGAACTTCCAGTGACCAGTATGAGGGAGTGTGAGAGCGATAACAACAAATTTAACTCACCTGCTACCCATTCACACCTGAGACCTTGTAACTCTAACGAGTCACATGACACCGGAGAGGGAAAATGGCAAATTGGGCTGAATTTGGACATTTTCACTTAGGGGTGTACTCACTTTTGTTGGCAACGGTTTGTACTTTGATGGCTGTGTGTTGAGTTATTTTCAGGGGACGGCAAATTTACACTGTTATATAAGCTGTACACTCACTACTTTACATTGTAGCAAAGTGTCATTTCTTCAGATATAATCAAATATTTGCAGTGGATATAAAAAGTCTACACATCCCTGTTAAAATGCTAGGTTCTTGTGATGTAAAAGAATGAGACAAAGATTGAAAAACAAATTTGAAATGTTCACAATAAACTGGTTGCACCTGGTTAAAACTCTGGTTGCATAAGTGTGCACACCCTTTAATTAATACTTTTCTGAAGCACCTTTTGATTTTATTACAGCACTCAGTCTTTTTGGGTAAGAGTCTATTAGCATGGCACATCTTGACATGGCAATATTTGCCCACTCTTCTTTACAAAAAGCGCTCCACATCTGTCAGATTGCGACATCTTCTGTGCACAGCCCTCTTCAGATCACCCCTCAGATCAATTGGATTCAGGTCTGGGCTCTGGCTGGTCCATTCCAAAACGTTAATCTTCTTCTGGTGAAGCCAAGCTTTTGTGGATTTGGATGTGTGCGTTGTCATGCTGAAAGGTGAACTTCCTCTTCATCTTTCTAACGGATGCATGAAAGTTTTGTGCCAAACTTGCCTGGTATTTGGAACTGTTCATAATTCCCTCCACCCTGACTAAGGCCCTGGTTCCAGCTGAAGAAAAACACCCCCAAAGCATGATGCTGCCACCACCATGCTTCACTGTGGGTATGGTGTTATTTTTTTTAATTAATTTATTGTAGTGCTTTCATATCCAGTCACAAGTTATTACATATTTTTTCATATTGCACTTTTACAGTCTTATATTATTAAAATATGGTGTTCTTTGGGTGATGTGCAGTGTTGTTTTTGCACCAAACATACTGTTTGGAATTATGGCCAAAAAGTTCAACCTTGGTTTCATCAGACCATTACACATTTTCCCACCTGCATTTGGGAGACTTGATGTTTGTTTTGCAAACTTCAGCCAGGCTTGGTGGTTTCTCTTTGAAAGAAAAGGCTTCCGTCTTGCTACCCTACCCCATAGCCCATTCAAAAACAATCACAAAAACCTGGCAGTTTAACAGGGGTGTGTAGACTTTTTATATTCATTGTACGCTATAGTTTCTTTTCAGTTTTAGGTTAGAAATAGTACATTGGAAGCAGCTACTTGTGTTTGTGCATCTATGAATAACTACTTTAGGAAGGCAACACGATATTTCTCTGTGTAGTTGCTTTGAGTACGACACGACACACACACACACCTTGACACTGCCCTATATAACTTAAAATATTTTAAAGATGTACTTGACCCAAGTTCCTTTTATCTGATGTGAGAGGATATAAAGAAACAACAATAATATGTTGAAAATGAATGAGATTAATATTACAACATACACAGCTGGCTGTAAATTGATATTACATTTTATATAGGTAAGGTATGTATCTAACTCATTGCTTTCTACTTCAATATTAAGATATGACTGGGATTTATCTGTCAGATTTCCAGTCAGTCCAATAGAAAACTAACAACCTAAAAATAATAAACACTAAGGACTCTGTTGCTTTTGGTTTTTTTTCAAAAATAAATACCACTCTCATGAAATGGCTACCATTGGACATCACCAAAAAGGAATATTACTTTCAATATTTCAATATTACTTGAATATGAAAAAAAAAAATATTCACCACATTCTGCAAGCTTTGATTGATAACATTTATATCAAATTCAAGCTTTTGATGTAGTATTTTAAAAGTGTGCTAGTCAGATAATTACTTGTAAACACAGCAAAGGTTTGAGTACCCACAAAGTCATGACTTGCCAACCACAGAGTGGTTGTCGTCACACTGTTCCTCCTCACACATTGTATTAAATTAAATATGCTTTATCCCTTGATATTGAAGGGAGTGATATGTTACAGCCATCCTTAGACTGTACGTAGCGAACCAATACAAAAAATAATTAAATTCTGTTTCCTATTGTTTTTTGGCAAAGGTGCCTTTGTAGTTGATTACTAAACACTATTATTTTGTAAAAGCTAATTTAAACATAGTCTTACTCTGCTTTTACTAAATGAAACCTGAGAATTAAATGCATTCGGGTGCTGATCAATGTTCAACACAATCAAACTGCACAACGATTGGCTGTGATGCATAAACAGTAAATTTTTAGGACGCTACATTTATAACATGTCATCATTATTTTGTGCACCAACTGTGTTTTATTTAAACAAGAAAAAAAAAATCACATCTACACAGCCTTGGCCAGTTTAAATCTATCATATCTTATCTTACTTCAGTTCACAAAAATGCTTGTTCTTGTGTAGTTTTATATTATAACCTTGGTTCGGACCACTACCCCACAGGTCCAGACGGCAGAGACAGTTACCTCAGGGACGTTGTTGTTCTCCAGAGGCACATTGAGGTCAGAGCGCTGCTGTTTCCTGGGCTGCTCTGCCTCATTGGTCATCTGTGCGGGTAACAGCAGTGGTTAGACAGGGACCATCATGAGGTCAGCATGGAGTTAATGACAGATTTCCGAGACGACAGTTGAAATGAAATGATACATCTCGCACGGGGTCAGAGAAAAGATAGTAGTATGTGTAATGGAAAAAAAGGTCACACTGTTACTGTATTAGACATGAATGGAGTTCAGCAACATGTGTTTCTCTGGTTTATACAAATGACAATGTTGTACTGGGCACCATTACCTAAAACTATAATTATAGTTCACATTTACTTTGCAAAGCAAAGTGTGGTAAAGATTCTACAATTGAAGATTTCGACAAATACTCCCTTGGCAACGACAGCAAAACCATCAGTCCTGATTAGTATTCAATATCTAGACATCAGCTTGTACAAACAGTTATTAATAGTCATATCCATTTGTTTAACAGGATAAAACAAATCCCTGCCCTGAGGTAGGAGGCAGCACCCAACCTGAATGAGATGCTTGCAGACACTTCAATGAGCCCTAATCACATCACTTAAACCACGAAAGTGATTTTTTGCCATCGCATAAAATCACAAACATATACAGAATTTATCCCGGGCAGTGGGGTTAAATGAATAACATCGATTTTTATTTTCCGTCACTGATTGTTTCGCACACTGTGTGCTTGCTTCCAAATATAATCCAGTTATGTGGCTTGTCCCACAGATCTGGAACAACACAGCATACAGAACACACACACACACACACAGCGTTATTCATAAGACACGTGCACACGATGGAGCAGGTGTGTCTCAGTATGTGTCCCTCCCCCATCCCCTCACCATCTGCTGAGCTGGGGGCAAGCCGGGTGGGGTATACAGGGCAGCAGGGCAAGACAGGAAGACACTCTGCGTGTGTCCAGAACCGCCTGGGTCTGAATGAGGCCAGTGAGTGTGGGAGATCGGTTCCAGTGTTGCTCTAGGTAAAACACGCCGCTTAAAACTGTCGGTTGGATTGCCACGGAGAAAAAGTGTTGCGCATGTGTGCATTGATTATTGTAAGTTGCCCTGTTTCAGAGCTCCGACTAAATGATCTAAATGTCAATTAGAGCTCAGTGTGTGACTACGGCTGGGAGAGGTGTCTAACAACTATACTATATAGCAGGGTTGGCCAACCTAATTCCTGGTGAGCTACCGTCCTGTTGGTTTTCTCTCCAAACCCCAGGATGTAGACCTCCAGCTCCAATCTAACACACCTGATTAGCTGGGTGAAAGCTAAATCCGGTAAGTCACACCCAGGGTTGAGGAGACAACCTCCAGCATGTAGATCTCCAGGAACAGGGGTGGGCAGCCCTGCTATGTAGATAAATTGCATCAACTCACCCTGTCACTAACCTTATTCACAAATGTTGTTTTGCAAAAGCATGGCTCGGCTATGGGAATTTGACCATAACCTGACCATACAACTTATGTTAGGGCATCCAGCTGTGATAAACATATATTCATTCCATAAGTATTTGGACAGTGATACAAGTTTTTGTTTTCTACTGCTCTGTACTCCAGCATATTGGATTTAAAATAGACTAAAGGAATAAAGCTTTGATTTATAGCCATAAACTGTGAACCAGGAATTACAGCCCCTGTCATAAATTGTCCCCCCTTGATTATAGTGGATCAAAAATAACAGGACATAGTTACCATAATCTTCAATATACCCGCAATATTTGATACTTGGTCACAAATCTTTTGGATTTGATTACATCCTGAAGTCTCTGACCCATATACACCATCAGACACTGGGTATCTTCCCTGGTGAAACTCTGCCAGAGCTGTACAGCAACCATCTTCAGTTCCTGTGTGTTTTGGGGTATTTTTGCCTTCAGTCTTCAGAAATGGGTTGTTAATTGGATTTAAGTCACGTGATTGACTTGTCCAGTGAAGACATTCCACTTCGGGGCCCTGTAAAACACCTTGGCCCTGGCCCTGTATAACACCTTGGCCCTGGCCCTGTATAACACCTTGGCCCTGGCCCTGTATAACACCTTGGCCCTGGCCCTGTATAACACCCTAGCCCTGGCCCTGTATAACACCTTGGCCCTGACCCTGAAAACAACCTGGCCCTGTAAAACACCTTGGCCCTGGCCCTGTATAACACCCTAGCCCTGGCCCTGTATAACACCCTGGCCCTGTAAAACACCTTGGCCCTGACCCTGAAAACAACCTGGCCCTGTAAAACACCTTGACCCTGGCCCTGTAAAACACCTTGACCCTGGCCCTGTAAAACACCTTGACCCTGGCCCTGTAAAACACCTTGACCCTGGCCCTGTAAAACACCTTGACCCTGGCCCTGTAAAACACCTTGGCCCTGGCCCTGTAAAACACCTTGGTTGCTTTGGCAGAATGTTTAGGGTTATTGTCCTGCTACAAGATGAAGAACAGTCCAGTAACTTTTCTTTGAGGCATGTGGTTAAATCTTCCTTTTTTTGCTCCTTGCAGTCCAGCGTCTGTAGTTCGGCTGATGAAGTATTTCTGGCTAAGACGTCCAAGCCTACCTCATGGAGTGTTCTGGTTCTGTTGGACAGTTTTTTAATACTCTCTCTTCATTATGGTGAGTATTCTTTGTTCATCCGCTGTAGAGGTCAGACAACCTGACAATACCCTCAAATGATAGCTGACAGTCTGTACTTTATTGGAAATCCAAAGAGCTGGAGTACAGAGCCCGAACAACAAAAGTAGTTTCACTGTCCAAATAATGGACTGCACTGTAATGTATGTATATTGATGTATCCTCAAAACAGATCCCTTTCAGAGGGCACTGGACGAGCCCCGCTGAGGTCAAGTGTAGAGCACAAGAACTGTAGTGGGTTTTAGTTTAAAATTGATCTGCTGGTAAATGCCCAAAATCTAGATGATTAAAAACCCAAGTCATGTTTATCCTGGGAGATTAGTGTTAGACTTTGAAATTGAAGTCTGAAAATCACTTTGATCACCCTGGCCCTGATGTCCCTGAATGACGTGGCAGAGAGATTAAACGTTGGATTTATATTCCAACAACATTCTCATCAGTTAATCTGCACGTCCGACTTTTCTTGCATTATTGTAAACGAGCGTGTACGAACAAGACAACGGTACACATCAAAATCTCACCTGTTCTTCAGCCCACTTCTGTCGCTCCTCCGGGGTGCGGGAGCGCACCTTGAAACCCCTCTGGAGATCGGGGTGGTTGTGCCGTGTGGAGGGGAGTTTGAGGGACTTGGGTCGGCTGTCGTGGCGGTGGGGGGTGGGGGTTTCGAGCTTGGCCGGGGCCTCAGGTGGGTCGGCCAGCAGCTCCTCAGGACTGTGGCCTGGGTCGGTGCCTCCACTGCTCAGACTCCCCATGCTCATGCTCATCTTGATCTCGGCCACTATCTGGTCAATGTCCTCCTCCGCCTCCTCCCCCGTCTCCCCCTCCACCACCACCTTACGGCCACGGTACGGAGACCTCCCTACGTGAACCACAGAGTTCCCATTGTCCTCTGGGGCGTAGTAGTCCCCAGTATAGCCGACCCCATCTCTCTCCTCCTCTGCCTCTTCGTTGGGGAGGAACTCCTCGCTGTCGTCCCCCTCCTCCTCTTCCTCCTCCTGCAGGAGGTTGGCGGGGTGGGGGTGGTGGTCGAGGATGGGCTGCGGTCGCCCGTCGTAGATCTGCTCATCCGGGTCTTGCTCCACCACCTCGCAGCGCACCTCCCCCACGTCTCCCTCCACCCACTCCTCCACCGCCTCCTGGCAGTCGTCTGTGTGGGTGGGCTTCTCAGACTGGACCTGCTGCACGGTGCTGCTGGCGTATTCCACCTCAGCCTCGTTACAGTCCACGTTGCCCTCCAGGTAGCTGTCATCCTCAGGACAATAGCGGATGTAGTACGTGACGCCCTCGTCCTCCTCCGGCAGGCCCTCGTCGTAGTCCTCATCCTCCGAAGTGTTGTTGACATAGTCGGAGCTGGAGTCTCCGTCCAGGCTGTCAGCGTGGTCATGGTGGTGACCGTGGCAGGCTTCGTGTTCGTGACCGTGGTCACGGACATGGCAGTCTACCTCGTGGTGACTGTGACAGTCGCTGTGACTGTGGTCGTCGTGATCGTTGCGGTCCAAGTGAACCTGACCGGGGTCATGCTGGGGGTCATGTTCTGGTGTAGCAGGCGTGGCAGGACGACTGTCCGTCATCTCTGGCTCCAGGCCCTGCTGGCTGCAGTAGCGGACGTCCTCCTCCTCCTCCTCCTCTCCTCCCTCAAGTGCCTCCTCCTGCTCCAGGCTGTGTTGCTCCGGGGGATAGGGGGCAGAGCAGGGGGCCTGGGAGGGGGGCTCCACCATGCTGCAGCCACTGGTCCCTGGCCTCTTCCTGTAAGCCATCGTTGGTTACAAGACCTGCATGTCTGTAATGGATTTAGTCCTGCAGAACAAACACAGAGATACACAACCACAACATTAGATACACAACCACACCTTCAAAGATACACATGTCCATACAGGAGGAGAACACGTGGATATTATCAATGTAACACCATGTCCAGACAGGAGGAGGACACGTGGATATTATCAATGTAACACCATGTCCAGACAGGAGGAGGACACGTGGATATTATCAATGTAACACCATGTCCAGACAGGAGGAGGACACGTGGATATTATCAATGTAACACCATGTCCAGACAGGAGGAGGACACGTGGATATTATCAATGTAACACCATGTCCAGACAGGAGGAGGACACGTGGATATTATCAATGTAACACCATGTCCAGACAGGAGGAGGACACGTGGATATTATCAATGTAACACCATGTCCAGACAGGAGGAGGACATGTTGATATTATCAATGTAACACCATGTCCAGACAGGAGGAGGACACGTGGATATTATCAATGTAACACCATGTCCAGACAGGAGGAGGACATGTTGATATTATCAATGTAACACCATGTCCAGACAGGAGGAGGACACGTGGATATTATCAATGTAACACCATGTCCAGACAGAAGGAGGACACGTGGATATTATCAATGTAACACCATGTCCAGACAGGAGGAGGACACGTGGATATTATCAATGTAACACCATGTCCAGACAGGAGGAGGACACGTGGATATTATCAATGTAACACCATGTCCAGACAGGAGGAGGACACGTGGATATTATCAATGTAACACCATGTCCAGACAGGAGGAGGACACGTGGATATTATCAATGTAACACCATGTCCAGACAGAAGGAGGACACGTGGATATTATCAATGTAACACCATGTCCAGACAGGAGGAGGACACGTGGATATTATCAATGTAACACCATGTCCAGACAGGAGGAGGACACGTGGATATTATCAATGTAACACCATGTCCAGACAGGAGGAGGACACGTGGATATTATCAATGTAACACCATGTCCAGACAGGAGGAGGACACGTGGATATTCAACCTTTTCATCAGTACTTTAAATCATTGGGTGGGAATCAATAACTGCTTTTAATCAAACACATCAAATAAAACTAAACAGCCCAGGTTCCTAGCATATTTACATTTGCATTGTGGTACCATTGATCTGGCAGTAAGGAAGGGGGAAAAAAGCTTCAAGCAAACTCAAGGCATTGAGCACCAGGAGAATTAGACCAGATGGCAAAACAATGGGTCTCTGCGAATTACTCTAAGGGCTAACTGGTTCTGCCATTGATCACCCAACTGACCACAACGCATTGCTGTCTTTCGGTCAACCTTGGACAACAGTTCATTTAGGGCTTTTGAGTCTGCTCTGAACCGTGCTTCAGCTGGTCCCTCCACTCAGACTATCTTCCTGTCAGCTAGTTTACAACTGCTGCATTGCCACAAAGCAAAACTCTGCTCAGTACAGAGCTTGGCATTGGGTTTTGTTTGGCCTGCAAACAAAGGTCTGAAGCAGGGCTATGAAACAAAGACACATCCTGCCTTCACCTTAAGCTAATTGGACTGCGACAGTCACGCAATCAATACCCAAATGGAGGTTATCTCTACACAGAGGGTTGTGGGTATTTACTCTTGCAAGATGTTCAGTCTCCTGGTCAATCTGGGCTGGTATTGATCCACACAGCTGGACCAGCTCGGCCGGGCGATTGGGATCACTATCCAAATTCAGATCGCAAGCAGCATTGTTAGGGTGTGGCTACCAAACAAGCAGGGACTCAACCAAGAGGTTTGGTTAAGGAATTTCAGGTGCTTCAGCACGCAGGCCCCTAAAACAATTCAGCAATCTCATTAAAAAGCGATCACACAGAGAAGCTATGACATAAATAATGTGAGAAGCCATTATTAGAAGACACACGGAAAACACTGTTGAGTGCCAACACACAGACATTAGCTGTGTATTAAAATGTTTTAAGAGAGAGTGTGCATCTGTGAGAGAGTGTGTGTGTGTGTGGGAGAGTAAGAGGACATTTCCAATGTGCTCCAGTTTCTCTCTCCCATACATCGAATCCCCCTGTGCCATCTCCACCAGTTGCCACTAACAACTGGCTGTTCTCTGAGGGGCTTTTGTTGTTGCTGTTCCCTCATCTGTCTCTCTCTCTCTCTCTGCCCAGAATTAGGTTTTCCATCACCAGTGATTACTACGGCTAATTACCCCCAGTTCCAGCCTGCACAGAGGCAGAGAAGCCCTCCCCGTCCCCCCGCTCTGCCAGGAGGCTGATCCCGGGGGTGGACTGGGTGAAGCTGTGGAGCACAAAAACACCACAGTCACAGCCCACATGATGGCCGTCCATTAATTCAGGTGACTGACTCTGCTGCTGCCGGGCGCAGTTGATTGGAAAGTCCACGAGAAGAGCAACAACACACACACACGCAATACAGACGGCCCCCACAGCACACGGTACGCTCCGTTCAAACCAGTCCCTTTCTCTAAACCCAGTGGGTGAGGTTATAAACGACGAGACATGCTGAAGTTGTGCCGGTCATGGAGACAACACTACACCGACACGTCCTCCGTCTCTCTCCATCGGACACACAGCGAACGATGAGAACAAGTGGTAATATGTCCTACCTCTGTCCCGCGTCCTGAGCAGCAGTAGTGTCATTCAATAGGGCCAGTAGTGTTGGGATACAGGCAGTAGCCCCGCCTCATCACATCCCCAACCAGCTGCTCTGCTTTACGCCTCCCCCCTCCTCCCACTACTCTCCTCCTCCTCCCGTTATTATTTTCAACATCCTTCAGCGACCAGCCTGGCCCAGCCTTGCCCTGCCCACTCTCTACGAGGAATCATTGGTAACTAAGGGTAACAGCCTCCCATGGGTAGCAATGACCTATCACCTCTTCTTTGTTTGGTTCTGAATGAATCATGCCTCTTTTTACTGTTGACTGAAGGTTTCTCCCGGGAGTGTGTACGTTTCCACCACTCTTTCAATGTGTTCTGTCAGCATGTAGCTACTTTGAACGTGCAGTGTCTCTACGTCTACCTGTCAACAGCATCTCTGAGACGGGGCTGTTTCAATCCTCCCGGTTCCCAATAGCTGTCCCAAATTCAGCTTTGTCTGGGCTGAGCCATACAAATCAAACACCTGACAGCTTTTACCCAATTTGAATAAATTACCATGTGAATATTCCAGGACATTTCTTTTACCTGTTGAGGCCCATTTGTGTCCTGTCTCCCGGTGTACCTCTAATTCAAAATGAAATATAACGCAGAACGGTCTGAATGGCGGACAACATTTGTCCCTTTGACATCTACTCCCACAAAGATATCCTCCTGTCAACCCTCCCGCCAACGACACATTATCATGTCAGTCTGGCAGCAGACTCCACCCAGTCACACACGCCGATCATGTTCAGGCTCCGGGTCTCTCTGCCACCTGACTGCAGAACATGATGTGACCACCATGGTAGGAATCACAGTAGTACTTTTTGGGCATGCAGTCAGAATACCGATGTGAGATGATAGTGACAAGAGCGCAAGGACTGGAAATCTCATCAAAACAGCACTCCAGGAAGATACAGAAGTCCCTTGTGCTTTCCATAATTAGGACATTTTAATATGTATGTCAGAATAGAAATACTAAAGCGGGTTCTTTATGGCTGCTTCCTGCTGATATAGGAGCTTATGCTCCATCTTCGTGTAATACAACTACTAGCCAAGCCTGTTAATACCTCATAATATGAATTGATCTACCTGCGAAGGAACTGTTTTCGCTCAACAATTATATGAATTCCTTTGACAACGGGGAAACAATTGTGTTTGTATTCCACTCATTAAATCATTTAAATGTGCCTGGTTTGCTGGAAGTCCAGTACTGACAAAAGGAAAAAATATACTTGACACAAAAGCAGTTGTATTGGAAGCCTCAGTATTATATTACATGCTACACCAGTTAAATGGAGCTCCACTAATTGGCCCTATAAGCACTTGTAACTGTACTTAGAGATCTAAAACTCCTTCTTCGTTAACACCAATAAGATGGCTTAATCACTGTCCAAACAACATAGCTACAATGTGTTTCTCTTTTTTTCATCTTCTATAGCTACAATGTGTTTTTCTTTTTTTCATCTTCTATAGCTACAATGTGTTTCTCTTTTTTTTCATCTTCTATAGCTACAATGTGTTTCTCTTTTTTTCATCTTCTATAGCTACAATGTGTTTCTCTTTTTTTATCTTCTATAGCTACAATGTGTTTCTCTTTTTTTCATCTTCTATAGCTACAATGTGTTTCTCTTTTTTTCCCCTTCTATAGCTACAATGTGTTTCTCTTTTTTTTGCTGCAGGACAATGGCCTTTTAACTAGTACCGCATCTTGTTAATGTTGCAACAGGAAACCTGCCAAATCTACTACTAACTCTACAACTAAACTTAATTCCACACATCAAACACCATTGTTGTGACTAACATAATTACCAATAGACCCCCAAATACATGTTAATGTCATTTTTACCCAATATTTTCCAAATTCACATTACACATTACAGCAAGCTCAGGAGAGCCTTCCTGCTTGTTATCACACTGCTTGCTCAACCACTTTGTTGCACCTACTAATCTGGGGAACACAATTTACAGGCCATCAACCATGAATGGGTTTGAAAGCACAAAACCCACCAGCGCGAGTCGCTAGAACGTGACGAGGCAAGGCCTGTGAAACACCAATTCCATGTGAAACACCAATTCCACCATTGCTGTGACCAGGATTTGAGGCAGCTGTATTGTGAGGCAACAACTTTATCAAATCCAACCAAGCAAACGTTAGGGCATGGTTGCTGGAGAGACTGTAGCAGAGGGAGGAACATCATGATGGAGAACCAAGCGAGAGAAGAAAGGACACGAAAGAACATGTTATGGTCAAGAAGTGATTAAGGTTCTCTGAGTCACAACCAGTGTGAGCAGGTGTTCTTAGCTTTCCCTCATCTCTCAACCCATCTTACCTACAGCACAAAGAGAGAGAGGTGTTGAAAGGTTTTAAATTGGGTTATATTACTGAGGAAGTTCAAAAGCAAGGCGCATTAAGGAAGACAAAGCTCGACAGTTTTGGGCACTTTAGAGGTATTTTGGTTATTGGAAAGATGATGTATTGAATTGCTAGTGCATTTGGGTTTATTATTAAATAGAAATGTATTATTATTGTGAAGGAATAAAGAAATATGTTTTTCAATGGTACATGAATTATGTACTGGAAACTCCATAAATGCTATAATGACACCTGGTGGCCAATTATTTGTGTTATTAGTGTTAAGTACACTAATTTAGTGGACTTATTGGGTTACTTCCTGTACTGAAGACACCTCACACAAAAAACACCTTCAACTGTTTAAAACCAAATTGTTTGTTATACCTTTACTGAATTGTAAGTAATAAATATAACTTAACCGCAACAGCTTGATCTATGGAAACATGTTTCTTGAAAAACAGATCTCTGCACATTTGATTGTGTTCATCACACTTCTGCGTCTCATCTTATTTTGCCCTGTTTTGCAGAATGTCAAAACATATTTAGGCAATTACAAATAACATTTCCTAAAACCTTGATCATTTATAACCATATAAATGGTTTCATAATTAGCATTATTTAAAACTGAAACAGTAACTCTTAAAGCCAGCTATGGACCAAATCAACTGTTTCCAAATTGGGACCAAATCAACTTTGTTTCCCATCTAAAATCGTTTATCAAACAGTTAATGCAAGCCTCAGTAACTTTACTAGTTCAAATCTAGTTTGTTATTGTTAAGTAAATGTTGTACAAATCAGTTCAATTATGTTTGCTATCAACATATCCCCAGTGCTATTGGCCCTAAATAACTCCCTACTACGTTGCTTCTAAATGTTCCACTTTTAAGCTGATCCTTAACATAATCGATTCAAAATGAAAAAAGTCTTGTTACGAGCGAATTAACATCACAGTACTGAAGTTAGGGTTAGGATGAAGGTTAAGGTTCCAAAAACTGAAAAATGGGGTACTGTGTAGAATCCTGTCTCGACACAATAACATGATTTGTCTCCTCCTCGTCTCCCTTTACCGAACAAGACCGGTACAGTACTGGTTAGTCACGGGTGGGTTGGGGCGGAAGGACAGTACTGGTTAGTCACGGGTGGGTTGAGGGGGAAGGACAGTACTGGTTAGTAACGGGTGGGTTGGGGGGGAAGGACAGTACTGGTTAGTAACGGGTGGGTTGGGGATGAAGGACAGTTCTGGTTAGTCACGGGTGGGTTGGGGGGGAAGGACAGTACTGGTTAGTCACGGGTGGGTTGGGGGGGAAGGACAGTACTGGTTAGTAACGGGTGGGTTGGGGATGAAGGACAGTACTGGTTAGTCATGGGTGGGTTGGGGGGGAAGGACAGTACTGGTTAGTCACGGGTGGGTTGGGGGGGAAGGACAGTACTGGTTAGTCACGGGTGGGTTGGGGGGGAAGGACAGTACTGGTTAGTCACGGGTGGGTTGGGGGGGAAGGACAGTACTGGTTAGTAACGGGTGGGTTGGGGCGGAAGGACAGTACTGGTTAGTAACGGGTGGGTTGGGGGGGAAGGACAGTACTGGTTAGTCATGGGTGGGTTGGGGATGAAGGACAGTACTGGTTAGTAACGGGTGGGTTGGGGATGAAGGACAGTACTGGTTAGTCACAGGTGGGTTGGGGGGGAAGGACAGTACTGGTTAGTCACGGGTGGGTTGGTGATGAAGGACAGTACTGGTTAGTCACGGGTGGGTTGGGGGGGAAGGACAGTACTGGTTAGTCACGGGTGGGTTGGGGGGGAAGGACAGTACTGGTTAGTCATGGGTGGGTTGGGGGGGAAGGACAGTACTGGTTAGTCACGGGTGGGTTGGGGGGGAAGGACAGTACTGGTTAGTAACGGGTGGGTTGGGGATGAAGGACAGTACTGGTTAGTCACGGGTGGGTTGGGGGGGAAGGACAGTACTGGTTAGTCACGGGTGGGTTGGGGGGGAAGGACAGTACTGGTTAGTAACGGGTGGGTTGGGGATGAAGGACAGTACTGGTTAGTCATGGGTGGGTTGGGGGGGAAGGACAGTACTGGTTAGTCACGGGTGGGTTGGGGGGGAAGGACAGTACTGGTTAGTCACGGGTGGGTTGGGGGGGAAGGACAGTACTGGTTAGTCACGGGTGGGTTGGGGGGGAAGGACAGTACTGGTTAGTAACGGGTGGGTTGGGGGGGAAGGACAGTACTGGTTAGTCATGGGTGGGTTGGGGATGAAGGACAGTACTGGTTAGTAACGGGTGGGTTGGGGATGAAGGACAGTACTGGTTAGTCACGGGTGGGTTGGGGGGGAAGGACAGTACTGGTTAGTCACGGGTGGGTTGGTGATGAAGGACAGTACTGGTTAGTCACGGGTGGGTTGGGGGGGAAGGACAGTACTGGTTAGTCACGGGTGTGTTGGGGGGGAAGGACAGTTCTGGTTAGTCACGGGTGTGTTGGGGGGGAAGGACAGTACTGCAAGTGTCTAAAGAGAGTATAAGGAGATTACAAGTCAATGTAAACTGATTGACGGACCGGTGAGGAAGTTAAAATGGACAATATGTCAGTCACTCAGATACATTTTGTATAAATCAATTATTTGAAACATTAACTTAAAACATTAACTGCAAATTTTTGCCCATTTTTATGCTAGTAGTAGAGTAAAAATCATACATATTTGCCCTTTAGCTATGAATACCTTCATGACTGCCCCTAGAGGTCAGGTTCTGTTTGTAGGTTCCGTCTGTATACACCACTCCTCATATGTTGACATATGCTGAATGTAATCATGAGTCATTAAGGACCAATAGCACTGGGATATGTTGATATTGAACGTAATAGCACTCCTGAAATATTCATACTGAACCTAATCACGTTTTTCAAAATAGTTATATATGCATGTCATTTCTGCAATGTTGCTTGGTTTGTATCAATAATGGGACTGGTATGTTAGAGCCATATTGCTTATTGGAAAATGAATTGAAATAAGAAAATGAATTGAAATACAGAATATATACAGAATAACCCAACAGTTGCCTGACAACCCACGTCCAACACCAACCCCCTGACATTGTTGAGAAATAATTATTTTGTCCACAATGCAGCTGTATTGCAGAGCACTTACTGTGCAATCATTCAGGAGCCCCAAAATGTGTTATGATTCCAGAATGATATTAGAACCTAATTATCACAACAAGAAGTGACTACGCGCCGGTGAGGAAACCACAGCAACAACCCTCTAACCACAGCTTCGGAAAACGACGCCCCTAGACAGCTATCCCACCACTACAAAGGCCCACTAGATTTGGTGGGTTTGATTAGTGCATGGCTTTTTTTTACTCTTCCTGTATCTGCTTTTCGCAACAAATCCTATATTAAGTTCCCAGTCTACGATAGTGTAAATCATTACTCCTTTCTAGTTTCCACCAACTGAATGATTTCTTACTACTATGCTGACAGGAGATACCTCTACACCAGTATTTCTTATGAAAAGAAGAAAGTTTGGTGTTCCTTTGTCAAAAGTGCTTCTGCCTTATTCCCAGGCCATTCATCAGATTCCCAACACAGGCCCTCCTGCACATCACATCAAACACAGCACTATGATGCATGATTTCAATTGAGCAGGCAGAGATGTAATACAATTTGCTGAGGATTTACTGCACGCCTGTGTGGAATGACAAATGAAAGAAAGGAGCTCCTGTGAGCAGTGGAAATATTCCAGGGGAACAGAAGTCGTTTCATCTTCTTTAGGGACGAGGGAAGATGGAGGGAGGGAGGTAAATGAGAGATAGGAGCAGAACCCCGTTGTCACCTCCACCCCCTTCCCCATGCAGGAGAATATATTTGGGTAAATGGATGTGATTGTCTAGAAGACATATGAATAAAACAGTAGGTACCACACAGCACTTGATTGAGTGAAACCTCCTTCCATCCAATTGCTTTCCCCAGATAGCATATACAGACAGACAACATCTACAGACGGATAATGTATGATCCCCACAGCATTATTACATACACTTAGCCTCCATGGTTATTATTTCACTGTTTAAATTGACTGTAAACATTATGTTGTTAGCATGATACTATTTACAGTTAAAAAAAACTACCTCTAAAGTAATTGGCACCCTTAATAAAGATGAGCAAGCAGGCTGTATAAAATAAACAACAGACTAGGTAATGACCTACGTTTTATGGATTTAACAAATATGGTGGGAGACTCAGACAGGGCCTGGTGGTGATGGTAGGAGACTCAGACAGGGCCTGCTGGTGATGGTAAAGACAGGGCCTGGTGGTGATGGTAGGAGACTCAGACAGGGCCTGCTGGTGATGGTAAAGACAGGGCCTGGTGGTGATGGTAGGAGACTCAGACAGGGCCTGGTGGTGATGGTAGGAGACTCAGACAGGGCCTGGTGGTGATGGTAGGAGACTCAGACAGGGCCTGGTGGTGATGGTAGGAGACTCAGACAGGGCCTGGTGGTGATGGTAGGAGACTCAGACAGGGCCTGGTGGTGATGGTAGGAGACTCAGACAGGGCCTGGTGGTGATGGTAGGAGACTCAGACAGGGCCTGGTGGTGATTGTAAAGACAGGGCCTGGTGTTGTACTTGAGTTGCGCACATACCTAGATGACCAGTCAGTGCTCAGGGTCTATACCACATTTCAATAGAGTGATCTGACATGATGCTAGGTAGCAGCATTTCCTGTATTTAAATCTGTGGATGAGCTATGGCTTTAAATTAGTCCAGGATTGTTTCCTTGTTTGGCTGAAGAATGCCTCAAGATACGTCTTTGTTGCTCCCAACGAGCTCCAAGCAGGCTTGGACACAGGAAAGGGGACAGGCAGTAAGGCAGGGACTCCACATCCCTTTCCATGAGCAGAGGCCTGAAGAATACTAATGGCAGTGCCTTAAGCCCTAAGAGATGGCCATTGTTTATACCGGCGAAGCAAACAACAGGCTTAAACAATGGAGGCAGAGCCCAGAGCTTTTCCAGGGTCAGGAGATGAGGAAACTACAGTAACTCTCCACCATATCTCTGGTGGAGGAGTATCGGAATATGGATTTTGCTGCTGGAATTTAAAGTAGTGGAGCATACTCAATCAGCCTGCAACATAGCAGTCACATTCTAAGAATAGAAACTGTACCCCATATTGACCTGTTCACCAATAAGCTCATTATCATTAAAGATGTAGAAGACAGGAATGGGATGGAGAACATCATTATGGCGTTTCACTAGAACACATCAGTATAGCTCAATCAGCCAAATCAGTATTGCTGACGCTGTTTGACCTGTAAATCTCAAGCACGGAGAGTTGAAAGCAGCACTGGTGGGCCTGTACCACCTCTTCTGTCGGACAGCGTAAAGCCAAAGCCTTTTTCGAACACATTTTAATGACTTGCTTTATCAAGCATGCCGGAGTCATTAAAGTCCAAATTAAAGTTATGAATCATAGTTACCTGGACAAATTTGACAGGAATTCACATAGAAACTACTGTGGAGTTAGTAAATCTGACAGAGACCATGGGTCCACATGGCTGGAACACTGGGTGGTTAACTATCTGGTGTGTTGCTGTGTGTCGCAGCGCTCTGTTCTGCATTAAAACACAACGCACATTTCACTTCCGTCCTCAAGTCGTAAACAGTGCTGGGGACGAATGGTTTACATTTCAGGGATTACGGATAACTTTTTAAAATGTTGATGATTACTGCTTGGATTAAGTTGAAATTCAGAAAGGTGACAGGCTTTGTGGGCCCCAGTGCAAACTGTAGCTTCCAGGTGAGAAAGATGTCGGCATCAAACAATTCAACATCCAATGTCATTCAAGGCTTGTATAACGAAGCATTGGTGTAATATTCAGTGAAAAGGCAATGGATACCACATGGCATTGTATTGATTCACATATACATCATCTAGTAGACAATCTCATACTGACCACATGACACTGTGGTGAGGGAATGTTTTTCACACTGGCCCTCGGAGGAATCAAACCTGCAACTTGTTTTCTGCCTTTTCAATTATTCTCCCCTTCTGGGCTGTGACGGTAGTGAATGGCTTTCCACAACAGTATCCTTATAACCTGTGTAATCGAGTAATGGTTGATTTTGAGAGGTGTAGTCTAAAGGGCCAATCAATAATTGTTTTTGCAACCCGGCATTTATGGAATACATAAGGGAGGGACTATCCTCTAAGCTTCTTTGTGGTGCTCTATTTGTGAAATGTTTTAGGGCTCAATTTAATTCGTGTTGATTCCGAAATGTTTGTCTCCATAAGCTTACTTGGGCACTTTAATAAGACTTATAAGACCAGTTAAAATTATTAAAATATCAAAGTATCACAAACAAAAATGTAATCATTAGATCTATAGCAAATGCAGAAAAGGGTAATTGCTGTTCACCTGCATGTAGCGCTTCTCTGTGGTGGGCAAGGCATGGAATTCCATGACAGAAGCATTTCCTCCTGGAATCAATAGGCCACTTCAGTTAAGTGCTTTGTTTTTGGGGAATATCCTTTGTTTAATCAAAATATTTTCATCAAATTGCTTTTGAGGTAAGTTGATCAACTTTCTTGTTATTTAGAAAAAGTTGGAGATATAATTATTATTCATCATAATCCATCCGAATTTTGAGTGAGTAGTTTCTAGCTGTAATTTTGACACTGGCTAGCTCAATTTGTACTATTTTGGAACCACTTTAGTAAAATATAATTTAAGTTTTTTGTGTTAGAAGTGTGTTAAAATAGACCCACTTATTTCATACTTTAGTGTACTTATTACTTTTAATTAATTATATTTATTTGAAAGAAATTCAGAGTATATTTAAAGCAATTTTCAATCATATATTATTTGATCTGAAGAAGTTCAATAAAGATTGGCAGTTAGCAGGCATAGACTGGTTTAACAGCTTTATGATGCACAACTTAAAATTCTCAACCTATATTTCACAAGCAGTAGTCCAGCTCTGCCTCTTAGGAAAGTAATCTGAATACGTTACTGAGTCTGAATACTCGAAAGGTTACGTTACTGATAAAAATTCGGGACAGGTAACCCAACCATGGTCTTAAACTGACTTTTTATGTAGTATGGTATCTCTAACCGGAAAGCTTAAGCTATGATTCATTAAAATATCTTCATGAAAGAAGGTAAGAATATCTTCCTGACCATAGTGAAAAGGTACTGTAAACAAAGTGCAATGGAAGGACTCTTTTCCTTCAAAAAATGAAGTCCTGGCTACCTGCTGCTAGCCACTGCCAGAGAATAATTGCATTTTGAATTGAAGTCTGCTTTAGCAAAGAGATGGAGGAGGCACTCAACACAGTCTACACCTTAGAGAGCAAGAACACAAGGCTGACGGGTTCTCTCTCAAAAAGCATCCTTCACTCTAAACCACATCACATAAGACATCCCGCTTTTCAGATGAAAATCAGTCCTACATAATTGCTGTGTGTGCCACCTACCTGGCAGTAAATCTACCACAGTCAGGGTTAAAAGAGGGAACTTATTCTCCATCTTTGGACAGCTTTATGATACCCACAACACCTTCTCTAATGAATGAGCCTCCAGTCTGACTTTCATGGTCTTTTAACAACTAACCATCACACTTTAATATTCTAGCGCCTTCCTTGATTACAGCCACATTAAAGTCACGTCCTTAGTTCAGGAAACTGGAGTAGATTAAGATATCCTCTGCAAAAGGAGGTACGGTTACGGCTGCATAAACATTTGTGGTTGAATTTAGGAATTACAGTATTTGTGATGTATGGTTTTCATATAGTCATGCTGCAATATGAGAAGCAGTCGGGGAGGGGGGGGGCAGTTGTGTCTGTGCTGAGGGAGAGAAAAAGGCGGCATTACATTCTCTCAGTCTTATTGAGATTCAGCGTTTGTTCTCCTCCCTGCCTCCCACAGGCTCCAGAGAAGGGGGTAGGAGTGGGGGGCGAGAGAGGCGGGGGCTGGGGAACAGTGTGAAAGAGAGATAGAGGCCCAAGCACACCAGTAGTCCAGCCCACCTGTCTGTCTGACAGTATCGCTGTTTGTCAGCCTAACTCTGCAGGTCCAGTTGAATGAGAGAGAGAGACAAGGGCCACACCACCAAGCCATCGTGTCTTACCCTCAGTCAACACCAGCAGACTCAGATTATTGTTGTCCTTCATTAATGTGCTAGACACTTGACTGGTAAATGCTATTTATTTTTAACAGCCCCCACAGCCGTAGAACCGAAACAGTGAAAGAGTGGCCAACTGAAGAGAGAGAGTGAAAAGGTTGAATTAATCTTTCAGGGGGAAGTAGGTTGGAGTATAATGGTTTTAATTAATTCCCTGAAGGACACAACTAATCAACTGCCTCTCAGAAATGTCCAAGCTAAGACCTACATCTTGCTGCCAGATACACAGAGGTCTTCAGGGCTTTTATGCCTGCACTGTTCGAGAGCCAAACGTTAGTGTTTCAGCACCTGCTAATCTCACAGATCGACAACAAGCCACCCAGTATCTTCCACAGTAGGCAGAGTAAGATACCATTCCTAGATAGAAAGGTCCCTAAGGGTACAGATATGAAAGCAGGCAAACATTAAAGTTTTAATAGAACATAATAATAAAGTAGCCAATCCAAAGGCTGCTGTTCCTATACTATCAAGTGTACCACAGAATAAGAGGGGGAGGCTCAAGGGTGAACTAAGGAGCTCTTTTCGCAGCACCAAGGTAAACCACCGCCGTCTAGGTTCTGAAATTCCCTCCGGATAACATGCCGCCAAGCCCCATGGGAGCGGACGAGGCGTAGTCGGCAGGGATTTTCTTGTGTCATCGCGCTCTAGCAACTCCCTCAGGAGGCTTGGGTACCTGCAATGCAAACCTTGTTGTCAGGCGAGCGAGCGTAGCCTAACGGGCAATCCACCCACATGGCTTCCCGCTTGGATGAGTAGTGTGGGGGAGAAAAGAGTGAGGCTCGTTTTGTGACGGTGAGGCCCTTTGCTCCTCCACAGGTTCTGTGGCTTCCTGTTACCTCTCAGCACTGAACATCGTATTCTACTTGACAACTGCTGTGCTTCACGGCGCTAAACGCAGAGCTTAATGGCCGCTGAGGGAGAGGTACTGGAAACTAACTCAAAGGGCTGTCTGCCTGCTACGGCCAGCTGGAACCCCTCCATGAAGATGAGCCGAGCCAGAGAGAGCGCAGGAGAAAACATGAAATGGGCATTACAAACAGGGTTAATAGCACACGTGTCATTTGTTTATTGCTCTTATCATCGTCACACACAAATAACACTGTCATAAAAGCTGAGCATTGTCTCAGTAAAACGGAAACATGCATTTGTTATGCTGTACCTCACACACACACACACATGGTCCTGGGAATGCTAGGTTGAGTATGACCCAGAACTGCGAACGCAGGCTAAAGTTGCATGGTTTTTCCATTTTCTGGTCTTATCAAATGGCAGCGTTTGTGCTCCAATTTAACAATTTATGGAGCATCGGAGCTCAAAACTTCTCCAGCTACCGCTCATCCAACTTGGACTACTTTACAATGCCATTCCCCATACAGACAGTGTGTTTCATTTCTGGACTACTTTACAATGCCATTCCCTATACAGACAGTGTGTTTCATTTCTGGACTACTTTACAATGCCATTCCCTATACAGACAGTGTGTTTCATTTCTGGACTACTTTACAATGCCATTTCCTATGCAGACAGTGTGTTTCATTTCTGGACTACTTTACAATGCCATTCCCTATACAGACAGTGTGTTTCATTTCTGGACTACTTTACAATGCCATTCCCTTTACAGACACTGTTTCCTTTCTGGCTGTATAAATACCCCTAAAAGCAAACATCAAAGCAAGCCGACTGCATGAGAATATCAACCAGCATGAATCCTCTCATCCAGATTTCAATCAACCAAACTGAATTTAAACAAATAGACGACCTGTCTCCTCCTCGTCTTCCCTTACCGAATGAGACCGGAATAGTATTAGCTATTTCAGGGTGGTTTAAGGTGTTAAGGAAGGTACTGTGAGTATCTAAAGCAACTATGAGGAGAGTAAAGACAATGCAAATTTAGAAAGTTTTAGTAGGGAATATTGCATGCTCTCAATTCTGTAGAAAAATAATATTTAAAACATGAACTTAAAACATTATCTCTCTGTGTAGGGATGTTATTTTTCCTTGTATTTATGCTAGTAGTCCAGTAAAATCTTACATATGGCCCCAAAATGTCACCAACATGTAACATATGAGACCATGTGTACACAAATATCTGCCCTTACAAAGCCAATCCTCTTCCACTCATTCGGTCAGTTGCCCCAAGGTCCACAAATAACAATGTGAAAAGAAAAAACAGACTTGAGAGTTTTAATTTTATGTTGAACAACTTATACTTGGGGTGCATGTGACAAGGACTCCATCACAGATTACACAAGCTAATCCAGCTGCGTGTTGCGATGCCTCTCTCCCAGATGAGCTCAACACATTCTGCGCTCACTTTGAGGCTGTCAACCCCCAGCTAACGAAAGAGTGAACACACAAAGCCGTTGGTCCAGATGGCGTCCCCGGTTGCGCCTTCAGAGTGCGTGCCAACCAGCTGGCGGGTGTCTTCACAGACATCTTCAACCTGCCCTTGTCACCGCCTGCAGTTCCCAATTGGTTCAAGGAGACCTCCGTTATCCCAGTGCCATAGAAAGCTGAACAAACACATCTTAATGACTATCACCTTGTCGCACTCACCCCTGTCACCATGAATTGCTTTGAGAGGCTTGTCGTGGCCCACATCAAAGGCAGATTGCCAAGATCATTGGACCCATTCCAGTTTACCTACCGCCAAAACAGATCAGTGCCGGATGCCATTTCCATTGCCTTTCACATGGCCACAGTTAGAGACGAGGAAAACGTATGTGAGGCCACCGCTTGTTGACTATAGTTCAGCATTCCCTCCAAACTCATCACCGAGCTCAAAGCACTAGGGCTGGACACCACCCTGTGTAATTATATTCTTGACTTTTAGAATATGAGGATTAGTAACAACACCTCCTCCCTGACTCTTAATCCTGAGGCCCCCCAGGGGTGTGTCCTCTACCCTCCCTGTTCACCAAGACGATGCGGCTATGGACCACACTAACTCCATCATCGTGTTGGCAGACCACACCGTGGATACAGGCCTGAAAATGAACAACGAGTCAGCTTTCAGGGAGGATGTGAGCAAACTGAGGTGTCAGGAAAGCAACCCCTCTGTCAATGTCAGCAAAACTAAGGTTATTATATTTGACTTAGGTAAGAAGAGCAGGGAACATCTATCAAAATAGGGTTTCATGCTTGGAGGCCTTGAGTTAGTATCTTCAAGCCATCCGATTGTTGAGCACTTGACCTGTCTGACCATCTACAGTGTGGAACAGTGTGGAACCATTGTGCTACATGTGACAACAATCTCCCATATTCTTCATATGAATGGGCTATGGGGTAGGGTGGCAAGACGGAAGACTTTTCTTACAAAGAAAAACATCCAAGTCTGGCTGAAGTTTGCAAAAATAAACATCAAGTCCCCCAAAAGCACGTGGGAAAATGTGTTATGGTCTGATGAAACCAAGGTTGAACTTTTTGGCCATAATTCCAAAAGGTATATTTGGTGCAAAAACAACACTGCACATCACCCAAAGAACACCATATCCACAGTGAAGAATGGTGGTGGCAGCATCATTCTTTGGGGCTGTTTTTCTTCAGCTGGAATTAGGGTGGAGGGAATTTTGGCACAAAACCTTCAGGCGTCCGTTAGAAAGCTTAAGATGAAGAGGAAGTTCACCATTCATCACGACAACGACCCAAAGCACACATCCAAATCCACAAAAGCATGGCTTTACCAGAAGAAGATTAACGTTATGGAATGGCCTAACCAGAGCCCAGACCTGAATCCAATTGCAACATTTGTGGGGTGATCTGAAGAGGGCTGTGCACAGGAGATGTCCTCACAATTTGACAGATTTGGAGCGCATTTGCAAAGAAGAGTGGGCAAATATTGCCATGTCAAGATGTGCCATGCTAACAGACTCCTACCCAAAAAGACTGAGTGCTGTAATAAAATCAAAAGGTGCTTCAACAAAGTATTAGTTTAAGGATGTGCACACTTATGCAGCAAGGTTATTGTTTAAAATGTTTCCCCCTCGAAGTCTTCAGTTTGTTTTTCAATTGGATTGTTCACGTTATGGGTCACATTAAAGGTGGAAAAAGTTCTGACATGATTTATCTTTGTCTCAATCTTTTACATCACAAGAATCTGGCATTTTAACAGGGGTGTATAGAATTTTTATTTTTAAGTCACATTAAAAGTGGGAAAAGTTCTGTGTACACTTTTTATATGCAATGTACCTGCATGTAAGGACGTTGTCGCTAGCCTCGTGTATAACAAACATTAAACCTTGAACTTAAAATGTCAAATTTGTAAAGTTTAAAACCTGAACACCCTGCTGGCTCTGGTGGACTGTCAACGTGACCCCCCCCCACCAGATATTAATAAGACACAGATCCTTGGGTAGGACCCCCCACTACTCCTCTCCATACCCCACACCCCCCACCCCTCTCCACCAACCCCCCACCACCACCCCACTCCACCAACCCCTCCCTCAGGTTGCACAGACAGGCCACAACACGCCTCAAAAGGACACCAGATTAAAAGAGTAAATAGGAGAACAAATATGAGAGGACAGTGGTCTTGAGAGGACTGTCAGGAAAATGAATGTTTGTGTATGTGAATAAGCACTTGGGAGCCTGATCAGATAGTGAAAGGAAAATCACAGTGACAGCCACCACCAGATAATTCCTCCCGTCTCTGGCTATGTTTTGATCTCTGTTTATCGCTCTTTTTTTACTGTCTGTCTCACTATTGCTGTTCTCTATTTTCTTTTGGTCTCTACTTAAGTTACATGTGTCACACACCCACTTGCATACACACACACACACACACATTTTAAACCCTTTATTTGAAGTCACAAATCCAATAAACACTCCAACAAATACTCTAACATTAAAGAGGTCTCTGTATGCCAAAACTCTCAAAGGTAAAGGCAGCACATCCACAAAGTGGGGCCATTGATCGCCAACACCTACAGTGGGGAGAACAAGTATTTGATACACTGCTGATTTTGCAGGTTTTCCTACTTACAAAGTATGTAGCGGTCTGTCATTTTCATCATAAGTACACTTCAACTGTGAAAGACAAGACCAGAGAGCTGTGTAAGGAAATCAGGGATAAAATTGTAGACCTGCACAAGGCTGGGATGGGCTACAGGACAATAGGCAAGCAGCTTAGTGAGAAGGCAACAACTGTTGGCGCAATTATTTGAAAATGGAAGAAGTTCAAGATGACGGTCAAACTCCCTCGATCTGGGGCTCCATGCAAGATCTCATCTCGTGGGGCATCAATAATCATGAGGAAAGTGAGGGATCAGCCCAGAACTACACTGCAGGACCTGGTCAATGACATGAAGAGAGCTGGGACCACAGTCTCAAAGAAAACCATTAGTAACACACTATGCCGTCATGGATTAAAATCCTGCAGCGCACGCAAGGTCCCCCTGCTCAAGCCAGCGCATGTCCAGGCCCGTCTGAAGTTTGCCAATGACCATCTGGAGGATCCGGAGGAGGAATGGGAGAAGGTCATGTGGTCTGATGAGACAAAAATAGAGCTTTTTGGTCTAAACTCCACTTGCCGTGTTTGGAGGAAGAAGGATGAGTGCAGCCCCAAGAACACCATCCCAACCATGAAGCATGGAGGCGGAAACATCATTCTTTGAGGATGCTTTTCTGCAAAGGGGACAGGACAACTGCACCGTATTGAGGGGAGGATGGGTCCTACCCGTATTGCCCAGCGACAGCCCCGAAACCTGAAGGATCTGGAGAAGGTCTGTATGGAGGAGTGGGCCAAAATCCCTGCTGCAGTGTGTGCAAACCTGGTCAAGAACTACAGGAAACATATGATCTCTGTAATTGCAAACAAAGGTTTCTGTACCAAATATTAAGTTCTGCTTTTCTGATGTATCAAATAAAATGCAAATTAATTACTTACTCATACAATGTGATTTTCTGGATTTTTGTTTTAGATTCCGTCACTCACTGTTGAGGAGTATCTATGATAAAAATTACAGAATTCTACATGCTTTGTAAGTGGGAAAACCTGCAAAATCATCAGTATATCAAATACTTGTTCTCCCCACTGTAGCAATACCTTACCACTGACCTCTCCCAAGACTTGATGTAGGACTGCAATCTGAAGGACACATACTATACACTTGTCTATATAGATAATAACTGTACCGCTTGCAATGATAACCTAGGCTGTTCAAGTGTAACATGAGGGGCTGAAATTTACAGGGTTGGTGAAGCTCAAAAGACACCTTAGCTTCTGCACACATTTTTCTCAGCTACTGCTTACACATCACATTCCCACAGTACAGCCATTGTAGTATTTTCCAGGCCCAGCGATGATAATAAGGGAACACTGACCTACTAGGCCCCACATACATTCACAAGGACAGTAACTGTTTCCCTCATTAACTTCAGGCCAAAGTGTCGCAGCTGTCACAGTGCTTACATCCACTATTGGCCCCTTGGTTCACTTTTCATACCAATTACATAAGCAGTTGTCACAAAGTTCTTATATAGATATCTAGCCTAAAATTGAGTATCTGTATAAGCACTTTGTGAGAACTGATTCTGGTTGTTATTTAAAAAGTAAAGAATATCAAGTATCAATACACAGTGCCTATGAAAACCCCGCTGGTAGGGTCATAACCTAATGAAGAAACCTTGAGAGGATCCAGACTCTGTATGTATGTATGTATGTATATATATATCTACAGCTCTGGAAAAAATCTTTCCTTTCCAAGAAAGTCGAAAAGAAAAGTTTTTAGTGAGGAACAGAAGGGTTAAAATTAAGAGACCACTGCAAATTGAACGCTTCTGTTCCTCACTCAAAACCTTCCTTTTCGAAGGAAAGAAAAAGGTGCAGTGGTCTCTTAATAGATGTATAGACATATACACATCCTTATTTATGTTATGACACGTTTTGCCCTGTACTCAAGTCAATCCTATTACAAGCATATATTATATTAGTCATTACAGATCTGTACCCAAATGAAATTTATAAATATTGGAATATGGAACCTGGAACAACGGTATTTTGTCTAGAATTGGACACAGGTGTCCAACAACTATAGGTAAAAGCTATTCATTTTATTGGAGAGTATTATTGATGGCTGCAATCAAGTACCCGTGCTCGTCAATAACTGACTTTAAAGTACAACAACAGCCTCCTTATTCTTTTCAAGGATCAGACAATTATGTGCAAAAAACTGTGTAATCGTGATCAGCCAATTACTTTAAAATACACTTTTATTTATGACCAATTGTACTTTCACCTGAAAAGGCATCCAACATGCTCCAGTAGTTTTTATTAGAATTATTATTTTTAAATATAGAAGCATCACCAGAAAAAAACATTTGTATTTATTATGTGTATAGAAATGTATAAGAAAAATTATCAATTGTTGTTCTGGTTGTTGTTGTTCTTGAAGACAGAGGCATTCCCAGCCACACAACGAGTGTTGTTCTTGGGGACAGGGGCATCCACAGCCACACTGAGTGGTGTTGTTCTTGGGGACAGGGGCATCCACAGCCACACTGAGTGGTGTTGCTTTTGAGGACGGAGGCACCACAGCCACACTGAGGGGTATTATTCTTCAGGACAGGGGCATCCACTGCCACACTGAATGGTGTTGCTGTTTGTGGGGACAGATGTATCCACAGCCACACTGAATGGTGTTGTTGATTTTGGGTACAGATGCATCCACAGCCACACTGAGTGGTGTTGTTCTTGGGGACAGGGGCATCCATAGCCACACTGAGGAGTGTTGTTCTTGGGGAGAGGGGCATCACCAGCCACATTGAGGGGTGTTGTTCTTGGGGAGAGGGGCATCCACAGCCACACTGAGGAGTGCCAGACTCTGTATGTATGTTTGCCAGACAGACACTGTCTCAGACTGTGTCACTCTGTGTCCATCTGATCTCGACTCTGGTGGCACAGGTCACTGAGGTCTGGCCAAGGGCTGTCACAGCAGTCTCCTACTTAAATCTTTCCTGTCAGCAATCTGGGATAGGAACAGCTGCAATGAGCGGGTCGTAACCTACCAGAGACCACAAGTCCACAGGACTGAAGAATCATTTTAGAGAGTTTTAGAGAGCCAGCAGAGTCAAACTAAACTACGGCTGGTCAATCATTCTGGCTCCAGGAATACAGCAATTTGTGGCAATTCTTCTCCAAAAACAACATCTATTATAATTTCTACATGCTTTCTTATTAGTTTTAGTTTGAAAGTGTGGCCTGGAGTATTATTTTACACAATTATAATTTCTCCAAATCTTTTAAAAACGTATCTTCATAATTTTGGAGTGACATATTCTGTGGATGTACTTTGCCCACCCCTGAACTAGAAAGTCATCCTTTGATGTTTGCTTTGCATTTTAAACAGTGTGGAAATGAAAATGTGTGGTTTGGAAAGGATACACTCAGTTTAATCCTATTTGATTGAGGATTAAGACAGTGTTTGGGAGTATGTCCAGAACTTGGAATAAAATGTAAAAAAATGAAATGAGGGCATGACTAAAACTGAAAGGTATAATCATGTCCAGTTTCTACATGCCCATAGCCTACAGTACACATTTGGAATGAATAACTAAGGCACATTTTGGATTGAAGTACATGGTACAGTATTAATGAATCACTACAGGCTCAGTGCTACGAAAAGGTTATCCACAGAATAATGAACAGCAAACCTAAAAGTCCAGTCTGGATCTCAACTCTCCATTTCAGCCTTGAAGTTAGAAGACTAATTAAAAGTTAAAGACTGAATAGTTGGATTTCCTTTGCCATTCTTTCTAAGGGACACACAACTGTGACTTGCCCACCATCACATAGGCTATATTATATTGGATGTATTTCCCCAGACTCTAGGTCACCTTTTCCCAGAGAGACTGTGGAGAGTCCTCTGTCCCCTGGATGGGCAGTAACCTCTGAGTTACCACAGCCAGCCCTGTGAAACAGGACACCTCCGCCACCGGCCAATGACCTCTCACCTCTTCAGCCAGAGAAGTGCATTTCTCACTGTTTACAAAAAACATTGAAAATCTCTCCCTGTGATCCACAACTGAGAAACAATACATACATAATACCTGCACTCATAATCTTACAGCCCAGAAGGCTGTTGTCTTCAGCCTGTTGGGAAACCAGGACGTGAATCACCATGTAGCTGGAGAGGGACAGGCATGCTTATAAATCAGCCTAGGGACAAGAATCGAACAACCCTGGGGAGTACTGTGGGAGGACAAGGTGTGAGACAGGGAAGAGAGAGACAGTAGCCCTCTGGAGAATACATAGTTCAAGGCGACCATAAAAAAGACACCTGTTAACACACTGAGTTGTTGCCAATTAGCGAACGCTAAGAAATGAAAGAAGACAGATCTGCTAGGTGAATGTTACATCTCATTTACATACACTACCAGCTGTCAATCTGTTCTGTCATTTGATCAAATTGGTATGAATGCAACCGAATAGCAACACATGTTTGACTAGATGGCCACTATAGTTTCTTCTTTGTACATGATGTATATTTGTTCAGAATGAGCTACAGCATTCACATGAAGACTGGAGTTAGAATGAGAGACAAGATTGACAGGGCTGAGGAAAATAATGCTAATAATATTCATGGAAAGTAGTGATGTTCATTTTATTCGATGTCACTGCAATACACCGTGATATGAGTAAATGTTCCCTTATCAAACCCACAGCCACAGAAGTAACGATTGTGTCCACTAATGCAATTTGGTAACAGCCAGTCACACATGAAATAACTACTGACTTCGGCCACTGACTGTCTCCCCATTGAAAGCTAGGGTTGAATAATTCATCAGCCTTCATATCATACACACACACACACAAGCACGCACACGCACACGCACACGCACAGCCTATATGCGCAGACATAGACACCACCACAAACAAACTCAGAGATAAGAATATCTACATATACACAATCTCGCTGACACACACACACAAACACACGCATACACACCCTTTCGTGGCCCTACCTGTTATCCCTGGCCATTAGAAAGGCTGGGTCTGATCATTCATCATCCAGGAGAATGGCCCATTCCAGTACAACCCAGGAAACATGGAGGACAGGGAGTCTATAATCAGCCCAGGCAATGGTCATCCGTGTGTCTGTGTGTGTGTGTGTGCCAGTCTCCATTTGGATTTGGATTCTCGTGAATGTGTGTGTATGCACGTTAGTGTGTACAGCATCAGTATTTCGGCTTCCTGGGTGTGGCCTGTTTGCTGAAGATATCGATCCGATCAGAGGAACCTATGGCCCAAATGTGTGTGTGTGTGCAGGTGCACATAACTCCTTACAATGTGTCAGGTTCTAAAGGATGTGTCATCGCTCCCCTCCCAGCATCCTTCATGCTTTAGTGCGCCCAGGGGACAGAGCGTGACGCAAAGTCAGGCAGGCTGGGAGCTGCTTCCCCATCTCTAGAGGAGCAGGGAAGCATGTTCTTTCTCCGCGTTCGCCCGGCAACAGCCAGCAAGCAAAACAGAGCACAGCCGAACGGCTCACATAGACCGCAAGCCACTCTAACGCAGTGGAAGACCAGACAGAGAATGCAATAAGCAGGATGTAATGTCTCTTTACTCACCCGGTAACTAACACACAGTTATGGTAATGACTTTAGAGAATCCTTTAAAACAGCAGAATCTGAAGAATACAAGGGGAGACAGTAAGCATCGCAGCAAACACCGCTCGGCAGCACTGGCACTCCCGGTACCAATAATGTATGATTCCAAGCTATTTTAAGAAAGCAGCCGTGGTTTACTAAGCTACGTTCTTCTGGGACCTCTCCATCACTCCCCACAAGCTGTGCTAGTTGGAACTCTTATAAGAATTCATTCAACAGGACCCGTATTCCTGAGTAAAAGGTGTGCTACTCCATGTTTAGGACGCCCACTCAATGCTGTGTCCTGTGTTTTGATGTACTCGGCAGACTCCGGGGGCCTGGCCTAGACATTCCACTACTTGCCTTCCTGCAGGCTGCTAGCAGTAGGGCTCTCTGATGGCTGATCCCAGAACTGTCGTTGTGCATTAGCATCGGTCAACATCCCAATATAGCCAGTGTTTACTAGACTGCACTATAACGGCAACCTGCAGACGTGGAGGCCCAGTGAAGAAGGGCTAAAGACAACAATGAGAAATGAAGCCAAGATGGCAGAGGACAGGGTGAATGAAGACAAGTAGGTCACCAGACTGTCATTATGGTGTTTAGTCAAGCAGTGTCCAATGAATACAACAAATTATAGAGACACCGTTTTTTGTCTTCTACCTGCTCACAATGAGCTCAATCTGTCAATATGCGGACGCTCAATAACGTACAAACCAAAAGACATGGAAACAGATGGGAGAAGAGAGACGTATCTATGAGAGACAGATATCTCAAGGCTTCGCATCTCTGCCATCCGTTTCAGAGGCACAGCTCAATCTCTGGCTTCTCTCTGCGCTGCTGCTGTTGCTGTTGTCACCAGTTTGGAGGGATTTCTGCATGAAAGGTTCGACGTGTTTCCTAGGGAAGCCTGCGTTTCAATCTCCCACCATTGTCTTTAAAACAAAACATCTACTCTGAGATTCACGGCATATCAAATTGGCTGAGTCGTACATCTTGGGATAAAACGCAGGAAAGATTACAGGACAAAACGGAGTGAGGGAAGGTAAAACAAGGTGCAATGATGAATGAGGCGGGAAACAGGGAGTGGCAGAAACAGTGCATAATCAGGAGAGATGGCGGCGGGCTCCCATTCCACAGCCACTTCAAGGCATGACATCAAATCGGGTGCGTGCGTTTGTCCCGTAAAGATGGGAGTAATGCAAGGCGCTACACAGTCCCTGGTCGCAACATTCAGGCCACTGGTTAGACACACTGCACCACGGATCTGCCTCTGATCCCATGATGATTCTAGAGGCCTGGACGGATGGATTACTGGGCTCTGATTACAATCCCCTTACATCACAAAGCTCTGCAGATCCGTGCAGTCTGCCTCTGTAAACCCAACCTCCCATATGGGCATGCATGTCATGCAATCACCAAATATGCCACACATCCCAACAATACAGTATGTTGATATTACAAGCTTTTTTAAAAAAAAAAATCACTTTGGTACCAAACAATGATAATGTTTCACAACTCTTAATAAAAAAAACACAACTGATCATCAAAAAAGCTATTGTTTCAAAATACATTTCATTTGACATTCAATGAGTACAAGATCAAACATCAATGTGTCATCTGAAAGGACATGGTCCACATTGAAATATGATATGTTCATATTATTGTAATAATAATAATTATCATACTTGATTTCAACAAGGAACACAGACTGAGACCAATGTATCTTTGCCTGGGCCCCGCATATACATGTTTACAGATACAGATTAGGTACATTGATTTAAAAAAGCAGATTGTCACATTTACACCTAGGTTATTCCCCTGATAGCACAAGAACATGCATTACCCAAAACAGTTACAAGCAACACATACAGAAATCCTCCAATAAATGTTTAAAATGGGCAGTGGGGGAAGAGTACCAAGTTTAGGTTTGGTCTGTAGGCTATTCCATAAACGTAACAGGAAAAAGAATTCATAGCCAATTCTGTGGAGATCGCGGGCCCCTATAAAATACATGCATAACTTTTGATGGGTTTTTCTTCTTAAAATACCTTTTACTATCACTGCTCATTGTTCTTCATTGATCATGGATTTGTATGTGACCCCCAACCTCGGTCTTAACAGTATAGTGCCTTAACAACTGAGCCACCACAGACCATTGCATTCCCTATGAACAATAAAATAGTATCAAATACAGGACATGATTGCCATCCTTAGGAGTAAACACAACTGGTAGAGGTAAACATATAAAATAGGTTGTGACCACTGGTAATGTCTTTCAACAAAGACCAGGGACTGGGACAAAACTCCAAACTGAGCTGCTGTGAACCATCACAAGTACTTCTCTGTTGATAAAGCAGGCTCGCACCTGACCAAAACCTGACACAATGTTGGCACAATATCAATGAAATTGTGTGAGATAATGTTAGGGTCCACCATTCAGAGGAGATTCAGGAATGGTTTTGGGCCAATCCCCAATTCCTGACCCTAGACCTGCCCCATAATCTCCTTTTCATCATGGAGGTGGAAGGTCTATGACAGCCATCCCCATGAGCAGGTCACACTCCTTAGGCCCACAGATAAGCCATGTCATGACATCACTGGTGACCAATATCCGGTTTGAATTGACCACGCCAAAGGACTGTCCCGGAGTGCATAAAAAAATAGGTTTTCATTGTGAAGTGAACAAGATCCCTTGGCCAAACTCCAAAGACAGAATCAACACAAATTTGTGTAGTGTGAGCAAAAAATTGCCATTTATTTCATTTCTTACTGATGGAATTTGTTCCATTTCATTACAGAAAATACTCTTGTTGCAATAAAAGCCAGGTTTTTTGAATCAATGATTTTAGAAGATGTCTTCATTGATCACACTTTTGTGAGATCAAGGGACTAAGTAAAACTGTAAAAAGGGAAGCAGGGGCACTTTCTTCTGTATTTTGGTGAACACTAGTTTAGAAACAGCTAGGAGACACCATGAACAGCTGTGTTTTTCAGCTGAATCTAATTGGCATGTAGCCGGCTGCAGTTAACAGGTAAAATGGTTTGAGCCAAACATTTATGTTAGTGTATATAAACCCTGTATTTATTCAAGCAAACAAAGACATTCTGTACATTAATGTACATACACTAGAAAAGCCCCTCAGCATCGCTGCTCCCATTAGTGCCTGCAGACTGCAGTCAGACTATACTGTAGCTGTCCCTGCCTCAACAGAAAAACACATGTGATTTGCATGGTCTGAAATATTAAATTATCCTCCGGTTAGTTCTCGCTTCTCCCAGAGGAGCTAATTCATTTAGAGACAACATTTCTGTCCTCGGCGAGACTAAATGATGTAAATGACTATAAACAAAAGGACAAGTAATGCAGCACAGAAATAGATACACTTATAATCATGCACACAAACAGATGTTTTACGATCCTTGCAACAACTATCCCCAACAATGATCCCCATTCAAAATGCAATTTTTCTGTGACGCCTCAACCTACTATAAAGCACTTGCAAGATAACATATTCCTTGTTTACTACCCTTTAAAGGGATTTTTTGTCCCGACAAGGACAGTAAAACTAGTGGACATACAAACACCCACACACCAATTGACGCGTACTACTCGCACACATACACGTCACGTTACAAAGCGCAGTAAAATCTCTCCTTTGAAAAACTGACAACGACAAGGGGCCGTATTCAATAGGTCTATTCGTCCTTGGAGTGGTCCTAGATAAAATTCCTCTGGAAAATGGGAGGTATTTCTTCTCTGTTCAACAGCTCACACAACAGACATACTTAAGCACTTTCTTCACACACCTCACAGGGATTTCTATTGTTTGGGAGAAACATATCATCTGGTAGGCGTAGCTGGAAAAACATCTTTTGTCACTTGTGCTATGGTTTTGGAAGATTCAAATAGCCCAATGTCAATGTCAGCCATCGCCCCAGAGTGAATCAAGCTTTTAATCATGATATGTAAGGCACTGTTTCAGCAGATACGAGAGACTGCACAAACAAATTAATCTGACGCCAAATGCAGTCATCCCAAAAGGTGTCTAATATGGAATGGGTCACATAACAGGCTTGCAATTCCTGTACACTAATCAGTGACATGCAGACGGACATTGTCTATGTTTGAGGAGATTATCGGCCTGCAGAAGAAGAAACAGAGAGTGGGCAGGCAGGCAGGAGTCCTGTCTATCTGACTGAAAAACAGCATTCTGGAAGGCCACAACACAGACAATTCCTCTACCACCATGGCTACAGCAAGCAACCTCTTATTCTCCGCCACTACGCTAATCCTCTTTAGCGCTCAATCAATCATGGGCTTTTGGGCTATAAGGGAGTGGAAATATGGAATGGGGAGTGTGAAAAAGATTTACAGCAACAGAAACATGATGTTCATCAATAAGTCATTGGTGATGTCATCCACCAACCCTCTCTCTCTATGTCTCTCGGCCTGGCCGTCTCCTGTCACTCAGAATGGGACTGGGACAGATGCCTATGGCACTTCCGGACAGAACCACCCGTGCTTTTAATGCAGATGCATGCACAAATGCAAGTTAAAATGACCATGCAAAGAAGAAACCATACATAAACAAGATCCAGAAATGCTGCTGGGTTCACTTAGCTGGAGCTCATTTAAGATGGAATGAGGAGATGTGGGAAACTGTCCTGTGGTCTGGCAAATCAAATGTTTTAATTATTTTTAGGAATCACAGACGTTGCGTCCTCCAGATTAAAGAGGGACCATCCGGTTTGTTATCAGCGCACAGTTCAAAAGCCAACATCCATGATGGTATGGGGTTGCATTAATGCACATTGCATGGGTGACTTGCACATCTGTGAATGCTGAACAATATTTACAGGTTTGGAGCAACATATGCTGCCATCCAGACAACATTGTTTTCAGGGAAGGCCTTGCTTATTTCACCAAGACAATTCCAAACCATATTCTCCACATATTACAACAGCATGGCTCTGTAGTAAAAGTGTGTGCTAATTAAACTGGACCCATTTAAAACATTTGCCACTTTATGAAATGAAAAATATGACAAAGAACCCGAACTGATGAGCAGCTGAAATCCTATATCAAGCAAGAATGAGAAAATGTTTCTCTTTCAAAACCACAGAGATCTCCAAGGTTCCCAAATGCATACAGATTATTGTTAAAACAAGAGGAGATGCAACACAGTAATAAACATGTCCCTGTCCCAACTTTTATGAAACATGTTGCTGGCATGAAAAAACAACAAAATGTCTCTGGTTCAAGACCAAAAAAATCTTTGATTTGCAAATCATTTCATTCTGTTTATACACAGCGTTACCAACTTATTTGGAAACAGGGTTGTATATTCATGTGTTGGTCACTTATGCCCAAAAGGAACACATTTAATTGGATATCATATAATTACCTAGTCAGGTATTGCATAGTCAGTGTCACTCACCAGAATATAACATAATTAATCATCAATTATTATACAGCAAGAGGGACCAATCCTATTATATCAAGTACTGTACTCATATACCATAATGTTAAACAACATTCACATTTAGTTCTTCAATCATGAATCTCTTAAATCTAGAAATAATTTTGTATTGTAAGTACCTCCACATTTTCAGGCCAGGCTTATTCAACAGCCAAAATACAGAATACTTCAACACTAGATAGATCCATTGAAGTAAACAATTTATTGAAAATGTCCAATAATGTGCGTAATCCATTAATGTTTCATGATTTTATCATAATTACTAAATCTGTTTCGAAATGATTCAGAGAATTTGCATTTAGAAAACAGAACATGTATTTAGAAGTTTATTTACTATAAACTAAGGTAGACTCTGCTTATACACCTATCAGTCATAACATTATGACCACTGAAAGGTGAAGTGAATAACACTGATAATCTCGTTATCATGGCACCTGTCAGTGGGTGGGATATATTAGGCAGCAAATGAACATTCTGCCCTCAAAGTTGATGTGTTAGAAGCAGGAAAAATGGGCAAGTGTAAGGATCTGAGTGAATTTGACAGGGGCCAAATTGTGATGGATAGAAGCCTGGGTCAGAGCATCTTCAAAACTGCAGCCCTTCATGTGGATGTTACTTTGACACATACCAACTACCTGAGCATTGTTGGAGACCATGTGCCCCCTTTAATGGCAACAGTATTCCTTGATGGCATTGGCCTCTTTCAGCAGGATAATGCACCCTGCCAGAAAGCAAAAATGTTTCAGGAATAGTTTGAGGAACACAACTAGTGTTGACTTGGCCTCCAAATTCCCCAGATCTCAATCCAATCAAGCATCTGTGGGATGTGCTGGATAAACAAGTTCGATCCATGGAGGCCCCACCTCGCAACTTATAGGTTTTAAAGGATCTGCTTCTAACATCTTGGTGCCAGATACCACAGCACAGCTTCAGAGGTCTAGTGGAGTCCATGCCTCAACAGGCCAGGGCTGTTTTGGCAGCAAAAGGGGGACCTACACAATATTAGGCAGGTGGTCATAATGTTATGGCTGATCAGTGTATATTGCAATGACCACTGTTACACCACTATGAAAACCTCCCATACAATACAAACACAAGCTGGGCTACATAACGTTTATTAACGGAATTAAAGTGTACTCAGCCCCGCTGCCCTATGCAGAAAGTTGTTGTTAATATAGCACTGAAGGGGCAGTTATGTCTTCATTCAGGTTGAACATTTGTTTGTCTGGAAAAAATAATGCATGGTAATTTGGGAACAACTTGTCCAGGAGAGGATGATTTGGGATCATGCTTTGGTTGTCCAACAGAAGATGATTTGGGATCAAACTTCGGTTTTCCAACAGGTAACAAATTCCACAAAAACATAACAGCCACCCCCGTGATTGGTAATACACAAGGATAATTATGTAGTTGAAATAGTAAACTGCTTCCCACATTGTAAACAGGCTCTATTCACCATCATTTGGAGGTTGGTGGTGGAGGAAAGGTCATTGGTAATAGGATAACTTTTCCTGATTATTTTGTTCATGGTCTAATTCTCCTGAAGTGATAATGCACAAGAGGCTATAGGGTATGTCATTACCACTGGCAAGACTAGGGATGTTGTGAGCCACGAAGCAGAACCAAACTGGCAAACCAGTGTTCTTTCAAGGGCGTGTTAATAGAAAACTAAGGCGTCTTCACATTCTGTAATTGTTCATCCTAAATCCTCGCTCCTTCATATTCACACCTCCCTGACATGGAAACGATGAAGTGATAGATGTCAATGAATTAGTAGGCTAGTGGAATGGTTTATCCCCAGCAGCTGACACTGAGGAACCTCATTTGGGTTCTACAGACTTTTTTTGTTGCACTTTGTTTGTTTGTTTGTTGTTTGTTTTGGGATCCAACCAAGGATGACACATGGAAACATTTATATTAAACTTAGTACTGACACACATATCTTATTTGTCTTTTAATACTAATGGCATGTTTGTGTGTTTTCACTCTTTTGCTGTCATAGACTGTCTTTATCAAAAGGAGGCCAGAGAAGTTGAGGACCTTATAAAACCCATTAGTGATACTGAACTAGGTTGTGAAAATGTTGTGGCAGCTCCTTGACCATCTGAAAGCAGAGCCAAAACAATATTTTACGGTCATAGTTTGTCACCTCTTTCCATAGTATTCTTGAATCCATTTCCAATTTGATTAAATTAAAATAATATATTCCCACTGCATGCTGTTTCCTCTTCCCTGCTCTGACAGTAACCTGACAGTACACATCAACACGGTGCTTCCTGTTCCTGTACCAAACAACAAATCCATTGTGGTACTACCTGCCTCAAATTAATAGTCAGCAAACATCTAGACTTCAGATGAGATGTTTTCTATCGACAGACTAATGCTTACACATTCTCCATGAATAGATTATAACTGACACATTCTCCATGAATAGATTATAGCTGACACATTCTCCATGAATAGATTATAACTGACACATTCTCCATTGACAGTGTAACGCTTACACATTCTCCATTAAAAAATTATAACTGACACATTCTCCATGGACAGACTTCAGCTGTCACATTCTCCATTGACAGACTACAACTGAAACACTCTTTGATGACAGACTACAGCTGACACATTCTCGGTCAACAGACAAACACTAACACGTTCTTTATCGACAAACTACAGCTGACATGTTGTCAGTCAACAAACACTGACACATTCTTGGTCAACAGACAAACACTGACACATACTCAGTCGAGAGACTTCAGCTGACACGTTCTCCGTCGACAGACAACAGCTGACACGTTCTCCGTCAACAGACTACAGCTGACACGTTCTCTGTTGACAGACTACAGCTGACACGTTCTCCGTCGACAGACAACAGCTGACACGTTCTCCGTCGACAGACAACAGCTGACACGTTCTCCGTCAACAGACTACAGCTGACACGTTCTCTGTTGACAGACTACAGCTGACATGTTCTCCGTCGACAGACAACAGCTGACACGTTCTCCGTCAACAGACTACAGCTGACACGTTCTCCGTCGACAGACTACAGCTGACACGTTCTCCGTCAACCGACTACAGCTGACACGTTCTCTGTTGACAGACTACAGCTGACACGTTCTCTGTTGACAGACTACAGCTGACACGTTCTCCGTCGACAGACAACAGCTGACACGTTCTCCGTCGACAGACTACAGCTGACACGTTCTCTGTTGACAGACTACAGCTGACACGTTCTCCGTCGACAGACTACAGCTGAGACGTTCTCCGTCGACAGATTTCAGCTGACACGTTCTCCGTCGACAGACTTCAGCTGACAATCTCTGTTGACAGACTAGCAGTGACATGTTCTCTGTCAAACTGCTTGCGCAGTTTTCTTAATGCAAATTTGTTTAATGATGCAACAATGTTATACTGTTATCGACCTACACACACCATGAGATACAGGAATGATGACTGAATATTTGATTGTCTGAATGCCAGACTGAAGGTTGCCTGATTCCCAGGTCCTTCCTACACCTGCTGTGGACTGACCAGCATACTCTTGGCTGGCATCTAAATCCTCTTCTCTAAATAATGGACCTGTTGCTCCTTCATCTCAAAGGATGGCTCTGAATAAATATTCCAACTGATATGAATAAGTGATGAGGAGAGGGCTGCCTATGAGAGGTTCACAGCATTTTGGGTTGCTCATCTGTTGTTTTTCCGCCCAGTAACGTCTTCAAAGACTTCTCCCACGATGCCTCCCCCTCTTTCTACTCCTCCCTGACTGTCTGATCACAGAGCATTCTCCTCCACCCCTCCCTCACACGGTTCTTTCGTGTTAAGATCAGACTTTTCTACAGAGAGCTTGGGTCGCTTGGGGAGTCCCCTAGGCCCAGAGGTTGCCCTGTCGCTGACCTAGAGGACTGTCTCACAACAGCAACATAAAACATAAAAAGCAGTAAGACCACAGGACAGCAATGAGCCTTGAAACGTGAAAGACTACGGAGTACCGCGATGCCTTAAAAGACTACTGACTACTGAAGAGCTTTACAGAAATTCGGAGGATGATTAACCAAGATGGCGGCGCGTGTACATCGCGAGGCTCAGCGTCTACCCAGTTTTTGCATATTAGCAGTAATTATTAAAGGTTCTTAGCTTATTCAGTCAGTACAGCCTAGCACACACTCTGACACAGAGTGACAAGAACTCCTGGACATTGGAGGACAATGCACAGAAAGAGTTTGTCAACCTCCAACTTCCACCGTGGCCTCTCTCTGCAACTGGACTCTGGACTTCCTAACCAACAGACCCCAGTCTGTCAGGTTAGACACCTTCACCTCCTCCACCCTGATCCTGAACACTGGTGTTCCATAAGGCTGTGTGCTGAGCCCCCTCCTGTACTCCCTCTTAACCCACAACTGCGTTCCTGTACACAGTTCCAAATATGCTGCCCTCTTCTATTTGCACTACTGGCTAGATGCTAAGTGTATTTTGTTGTACTTGTTCAATGACAATAAAGTTGAATCTATTCTAATCTAAGGATCTCTGAAGACTACTGAGAAGCTTTACAGGACTACCGAGGAGCTCTAAAGACTACTGAGGAGCTTTACAGGACTACCGAGGAGCTCTAAAGACTACTGAGGAGCTTTTAGTGGAGCTTTACACCACTGTAATCGGTCATCTTACACTGAACACATCCAATGACAGGACACTGATGTTTGAAATGCATGCATTGTACTTGACATGGTACAGCTTGGCCCAAAATGTACACCTATGAAGCCTGGTTATTTGGGACAAAACAGAACCTTGAGAACCTTGAGACAGGACAAACAACAAAAGAGGCAGAAATCCTCACCAATAGTTGTAGTTTGGTGGATGATGCAATCTATTTCCTGGCGTACCTGAAACAAAGAGAGCACAAGGCTGAGCATCAAACAGAGTATATCAATATAGACAAGAGACAACAGGTTCAGCTCAGACAGCAAACCACTGATGTAACCCCTCCAATCCCTCCCCATCCCATAATGTCATCTGACTTCTGGGGCAAAACAACATCCTCGCTGCACCACTCCCAGCTACATTTCCAAATCCGTTTTCAAGAAGCACGGCACAAATAAACACATTCCACAGGGGTGCAAGAAGCCAAAACCTCCACACTTCCTAAACAAGAAAGCTAGACCAATGAGCACGTCTCTACTATGGGAAGATCTCAATTTGCATACTCTCTCGTCGTGTCATTCTCCAAACCAGTTCCATGTGAAAGCCAGAGGTCCCTTCCTTCTGCCCTACTACCATGGGTACTGAGGAGACGAGGAGAGGACGTGAGCAGAATGCAGTGTAGATCTCCCCTATGTGATGGATAGACAGCAGCACCCAACAGCTCTTGCTCTCAGGGTGCTTCCTGTCACAGCTGATCACAACCGCATGCCAGTACACTCAACAAAGAACACTTTGAGCTTCTTTGTGTGGCACGCTGAAAGGAACTGGTCGGTCGTTAGATTGGCAACTAACCCGAGTGCTGAACACATTTAAGAGAGACAGAATAAAACAAATGTTCGGTTTAGCGTGGTGTGATTACTGAGCATGGCTAACAAAGATCCCCGATCATTAAGTAGCTTTATTCTGCCGGCATCATAACGGGGGTAGTAGGGAAGTCGGGAGGCAGAACAGGAAGAGGATGCTGCGTACCGTTCTCTATCGCACACACACAGACATAGCTTTCTCTTTCAGAAACACACATCTCTCAGGCCAGATGTTTTCTCAACGATAAGCAGTGTGTTGACACATCCTTCCAACCCTCAAGGTGGCAGGTGGCACTGGAAGTGATTTCAACATGTTATAGTAACAGAGACCAATTTGGACAGTGGCTGGATAACTCCTTCCCTTTAGTCCCATTGACACATTTCCTAAATGTCCCTTTACGGAGGGCTCTGGACAAACCCATCAATTTTGACTACCAATCAGATAGAACATGTCTGTATCTAGGACCAATCAGATAAAACATGTTGGTTTCTAGGACCAATTAGTTAGAACATGTCGGTGTATAGGACCAATCAGAGTGAACATGTCGGCTTCTGGAATAAATCTGATGTTTCTCTCATTTCTGCAAATGGGGAATACTCAGGGGGCTGTTTAGATCCCAATCCCTCAAGGAAATGAATATCAGAGGCTGTAGAGTAGCGTTTGGGTTGGAGTAAGGAGCTTCTTTTGCCAGGAAATTTATACGCACCAACCTCGCTGAAGAGATAGACACTTTACATATCCCAGGGCTAATCCTAGTGTGAGACCATTGCAATGAAGTAACCTCTCCTAACCGTGTCCACTTCATTTCAAGGTTCCAACAAACACCAAAGAAATGCTGCTACTCTAGCTTGTCCCTGTTAGTCATCAATCACACCACCAGGACTAACAGGACTGATTTATATCGGAGTTCAGCCTGGATTCCTGGGTCTCAGTGTTGATATCAGTCAGTGTTCAGCCTGGGTTCTTGGGTCAGTGTTGATATCAGTCAGTGTTCAGCCTGGGTTCCTGGGTCTCATTGTTGATACCTGTCAGATTTGCCCCGGGTTCTCAATGTGAACTGACAGAAATGTGTTCTGTCTGGGATCTGTGCATTTACCTGGGGTACAGTAGGATAACGGAAAGACTTACTGCATTCTTACAAGTGACTTCCTCCATCTGTGGCTAAGCCCAGTCTCAGCCTAGGTGGAAACAGGGCCGATTCCCTTGAAATCCTGACAAACGGCTGGAGTCAAAGCCTGCAGTGTCGGCCCAGAGCTCAGTGGGTGTAAATCTTCCAACATCCGCACTGTCAATAAAGGCTTCCTCCACCTTCAGGTTCCACTCCACAATGGCTGTGAATGCACAGGCAGGCCAACGTTTTGTCTTAACTGATGGATCGTGTGACCATCAGATTAGTTCAGAAAATGAGCTGTTGTGAAAGGATTGGTCAGAAGACTAATTCATGGAAAAATAGTTATCTGTCTGTGTAAATGCAGCCCCTATTCAGTCTTACAATAATAATAATAACCGGTCTGTCAGGAGACATAGACAGGAGGGATGACTAGGCGAGTGGAGAGAAAAGGGATATCGAAAGCCTGTTGACAGCATGGGCAGCTTAGCATCACTCAACAAGCATGTGGGATATGCCACGATTCAGCTCATTTAACATATCTATTTAAGTGTGCTAGAGTGGTCTAGTGGTCTATGCCGCTACATCTGGTATTCGTGTACTGCTGCAGTATGGGTACAAATCCAGTCCACTTCTCTTTCAATAGACTAAACGCGTCCTATTGCTTTGCACACTATCTCTGTAAACCCAGCATGAATGGCTGAAACTGATATCAAAATATCAATTATAGTTATTCCGTCAACACATGCTGATTCATGAAAACTGAAATGACATTCTTGGAGGTATACTACAAAAATGTCCAAAGTGCATCTGGAAGGGGATGCTCACCTATTTTCTATGACTTCTTGTAAGTCATTCTATACTTGTAGAAGACAGGCCAAGTTCTTGAGATTCAGGCCAAGTTTTGTTAAACAAAAACATGTCTGTCACATTGGCATGGTCACAGCAATGGACAACTCCAATTCCATATGAAAAAGGATAAAAACCACATTGGGACTATTTCGGTGTACTACAAATCCATGCTTAATGATGTGGTTTACAACAACGGAAATATTCAAAAAATGATTAAGAGGAGAGTAGACATAAAATCTAATGAGTGTAGAGACATAAGATACTGGACCTGAATATAAGGCGTTACAAGTGTTTTGAATCAATTTAAAACATATTTTCATCTAGCAGTGTAGTATTTATTTCAAGTAACAAAGTGAAAGCACAATAAGCACAGAGTTAATATAAGGCCACAAGTAAAATAAATGGTGAACTTCCTCTTTAGGTGCTTAGCAGAGTAAAAGGATTGTCCATAACAGAGTTGAGGATTTAATCTTAAATCAGCCAGAAAGGGGGATTGAAAGCCAGAGAGGGACAACTGAAAGCATACTTATGGATGTGTCAATGCATAACATGATTGAAGTGTTGCTAATGCTAGACCCGCTTACTTTTCCACCACAAAACACAAGCAAAAGGCAAAGAATTAAAGAACCAGCTCTTAAACTTATAGTACCATTTTACTATTGAATGTTCAATGGTTCTTCATAAAACTATATTTAAAAATAATAATTTAATTATAATAAAAGTTCACAAATCTTATCACAGTAAAGCATTTTTTCTTCTTTTGGCCATAAAAAAAAAGAAAGAAAAGGTATTGGTTTTACATTTAGAAACACTTTTTATACATAGTCCCCTGTATTTTAGAAGACCAGAAATTTTTTGAATTTTGGCAAATCGTATTTCTTCATGTGTTCCATATTCTTCATGTGTCCTATATCAAGGCGGCAATCTGGACTGCCTACTTATACCTTCCTAATAATCAGTTTAGCTGTTATACCCAAACAGAACCTAAAATATCTGCTTGCTTTATCTGGAACATCTGTAAAAAACTCTGCCGGAGTCTGACAGACTTTTCACAACCTTAGAAACCGAAAACATCTGATTTTCAAAGACAGTCTCTTCAACATAACTTCCCTTTCCTCTGAGAACAAGCTGTGGAAAACTGCACTCAGGAGTTTCTTACATTTTTGGCCAAAATGTGGTTGATAACAGCACACACGTAAATAACTGTGTCCATGATCACGATCAAGGATATCACTACAAAAAATTGAAATGTGCTGTAATGCTCAGTAGAACCGCAGATGAGCTTGCAACACACAAACAGCTGATCTTCCACCAAACAATGCCCACATGTTCCATCTGAGGGCTGAACAGTGCTTTTGAACAGCTACTACACAGTTCAGTGTGACTCACCCTCCCAGGGGAAGATACAGTTTTGCAGAAAGAGACCCAAAGAGAAAGCAACTAACTGTGCTTGTTACTGAGAACACACTGCCAGTTATGAAGCAGAGCCGAATCTATTATCACCTAATCTCCAGGCATTAGGAGCTGGCACTCTGTGGTGACTGCGGTGTGTCCCGCGCTTGAGCACACAGCACACGAACAACACAAGAGCACGGACGCTGACAAAGACACATTTACACCTTCTTTCCAGTCCCTCTCAGCCAGGCACGGACGCTGACAAAGACACATTTACACCTTCTTTCCAGTTCCTCTCAGCCAGGTCATCACATTGTCCTCCGGTTGGTCCCAGAGGTCCCACTCACACTGCAGAACACTGATACTAAGGTCTGCCGCCTGAGAGCTTTGCAGGCCAACCCATGATGTTGATGGTAGTACACTTAAAGCTGCTACTACTCACAGTACATCTGCACACTATTATCAAACAATACAGCCAATTACAGAACATTATGGCGAGATATGACAAATAAAATACTGTGTGCAAATTTTAAACATATAGTATCAGTAAGCCCGTTTAATTAGAATATTTGACCTCAGGCAAGAAAAATAAGAACCATACCTAGTGGCCCTGCATGCAGAATAAACACTCTTTAACAACAGTAAAACACGTGGTACCTTATGAATAATGCAATGCCCCCTTGGTCCTTTTTGAGGTATAGCGCGTGACTAATGAATTTCAGTGGGTTACCAGGCCGTTCTCTCTAGACAGGCTCCCTGCTGCCCACAGTTCTCCCTGTCCTGCTGGGCCATCATAGTGCCACCTGAGTCCCTGCGGGTCAGTTCCAGAGTCTTCCATTCCCCTTCTCTCCTGTTTGGCTTGACTGTATTGTTTCTTTGTGTATTTACTATTCTGTGTAGGAGCTTTACTAAATGAACACATGATTGTTGTTATTACTAACATCGTGCCTCTTGGGCCAATCAGCATAAAACTGAAATACTGGACCTCTACGGCATGCCGCTTTAGGACGGCATTATTGCGTGTGACACACATTTACATTAACGGCTGTAGAGGCCCCCTTGGGCCAATCATGTTATTTTTCTAAATGCCAAATCTCTATAGCAAGACAAATCATTCACCCAAGTTTCATCAAAAGTGGCCGCAGGATAGTCTGAGATGTGTTTGACCAACAGACAGGGACAGAGAGTCCCCGCTACAATTTCATCATGGGGACCAATAAGTGAATAAGTCCAGAAACAACCCCCCCCCCCCCGAATAAGGCCTGACTGAGTAACTACATCTCTACAGCTCAGTGTCTCGGTGACCTGAGCTGACCTGGTGATATCACCCACGTACGCAGGCATACACCCACACACACGTCCCCCAGAACACCACAGCAGGTGAGGCTCCAGAAGAAAATCCATTCCCATCGATCTCCTTTACCCCTCTCCCTTACAGCAGACATTTCATTTTAAAGGCTTGCATAAGCGTTTCCATGGCCACTTTACACCCCATCAAGCGTTTACAAGGTTGCCCATCGTTGTGATGCCGTGCCTGTATCCCAAAGCAATCACTGAACTCTCCTCTATATTGCGGACACACATTGGCACGGTGGGATAGGAAGTGAAGGGGTTTTGAGACAAGAACTATGATAAACCGATCAAAATAGTACACATTGACCTCCAGCTGAATTCACTCACAGCCACTGACTATAGATGACCAGGCTTCAGGACGCGGCATTTAACGTGCTATTTACACTAGGTTCACACAGCGCAATCCTGTCATTAAAAATCGTCTCATGACAGGATTAGCCCAGGGGTTCCAAAGAGGTAGGTACAATCGGCCAGCATTGTCCGTTTTAGGGGGTTGGAAATCAATATGTTTGCCTTGCCTCGTCGCGCTATAATTGAGGTAGAAGCCTAGAGATTGCCTTCCATCCAGCTCAAGTCTAAACTGGACTTGAGCAAACAACCAGAAAAGCATTGAATGTGTTTTGAAAGACACAGATCTCAACTTCTGTAGGAAGTTGCTGTGATGAAGCAGGGCCTTAATCTGTTCAACTCCATATTACAAAATCGGGGATGATTTTTTTTAAAGAACTAAATAAAACCTCAGTTCTTCAGCTACAAATTAGAAAAGCCTTCCACTCAAGTACAAGCACCCACAGTCATGACAAATATAACAATTAGCCTCATTTAACAAAAATAATGAGGTATCACTGGAAATAAATAACCCTAGAGGTTGCATGCGAAGGGGAAGACATCTAACAAAAACATCTCAATTAACATATTGTTTGCCTAATGAATCTTTTGAATTCACAACAACTAAGTTCATTACCACCAGCCAAGTAATAGGTACTGCTCAGTTACATTAGCTGTTCTCATGTTTCTACCAGTGACTACAGGTTTCTAAAACACTGAGGTGGGGAAAAGACGCAAAGCGGAAATGGAGCTGCTTTTGTTGATTATATCAAGTTCTCCACCCTCCACCCTCCACCCTCCACCCTCCACCCTGTCACCCTCCACCCTGTCACCCTCCACCCTGTCACCCTCCACCCTGTCACCCTCCACCCTCCACCCTCCACCGTGTCACCCTCCACCCTCCACCCTCCACCCTGTCACCCTCCACCCTCCACCCTGTCACCCTCCACCCTGTCACCCTCCACCCTGTCACCCTCCACCCTCCACCCTCCACCCTCCACCCTCCACCCTGTCACCCTCCACCCTGTCACCCTGTCACCCTCCACCCTGTCACCCTCCACCCTCCACCCTCCACCCTGTCACCCTCCACCCTGTCACCCTCCACCCTGTCACCCTCCACCCTCCACCCTATCACCCTCCACCCTGTCACCCTCCACCCTCCACCCTGTCACCCTCCATCCAACGTAGGGATAGTTGACACCCCAACCTAAATCCAGCCTAACTCCGCAGCACCAGCAGAGACATGACAGAGGACACAGGCTGTTGATTTACATCTTGCCCCAGCGAATGTGATTAGAATTAAAGCTGGGGACACCAGCGGGTCATGGACGCTGAAAGGTATAAGTGCCGACACCAGAAGTTCCATTATTATATCAAAGTCGCTATCACTTTACTTCAAACACCTTCTGTTAATTCTCTTAGTAGAATGCATGATCTTCATGAAGTCAGAAACAAAGGAAGTCTATGCTGATGTCCTGAAACTAAAGGGCACTGAGAATGCCCAGTAAAGTCGTTCCACTCCCCTTGCTAAGATGTTTGCTCAATCATGTGCACCTTGACAATGTGGTCCCCTGTTAGATCTAGGCTGCTGTCTGCATTCACATCAGTCAGCAGAGTCAGACAGCAGACACACTGGCGAGTCGGTAGGAGGCCATATCAACTGCACCACTGAAAGCAAAGCTTAAACCTCTCTGCGTTCTGTGCCTTCATTTTCCTCCCTTCATCGTGTGCTGCCTCTCAGTGTGAGCCTTCTGAGCGTGGGAGAGAGAGAACACCAACTGAGGCATTTCTAAGTTAGACCAGAAACCCCCACTGTCTTACAAAGTACAATCCCCCATTTCATCCAAGTCATTAAAAACAATTACCTCTGTGAGGAAGACTGAGGCCTGTCAGGCTCCTCCATTGACATGTATTTATTCTCAAGCACAGTGATCCGTCAGATATGTACGGGAGAGAAATAATGATGCATGAAATGTGTTCACAGTCAAAACTTCACGCAGCGCTGGAAAAAACATACATTTGATGTGAAGCAAGAGTTGACATTATAAGGTTTGGGCATATCGGCAATATCTGTCTGTTTGGAGTCTACCAATACATCCCCCTATACCATTACATACCCCGACAGGACTGTTTTAACCTAAGTCAGTACAGCCAATAACTCTGTGAAAACGCTAATTAAGCAGCAGTATTGTATACCAGCGTGGGAGCTGTGTTAGTGGAGGGATAGTGTACAGTAAACATCTCCTGAAGACAAGAAAAACAAAAGGAAGCCCTGATGTATGTGCTGTTAGTCATCCGTCAACATCTGACACTCCATCTGTGTGACAAATCAGGGGAAATCTATCTGTCCATCATTCCAGGGAGGAATGTAATGAATGTTTATCAGTCATTTAAAGCTGATACATCCGGGAATTCGGCAAGAACATTATGCTTCATTTAAAATCAATCTCTCACCTCCGTTCCCCAACAAAGTGGAGACTCAAGCTTAGTATTTCACTTTCAGCTTTATCCACCTGTTATAATCAAATGAGCTACTGAAAACATTCTTCATGGAAAATGACATGGCAAAGTGATTCACTATACACCATATGAGCGCATCATAAGAAGTCCTAATAACCAAGACAAAAATATGAATTCAGGTTTTATCATACCTCTACTGCCAAGCCAACAATGCTTAGCTCAAATGCAATGTCACCTCAGAAACATTTGGTCAGACACAATGTCTAGATCCTTCCAGCAATGCTAATGCCCAGATGGAACAGATTCAATCCAGATGGATAGATGGATGGTGCTTTAGATGTGGTCTGAACTGGCAGTCGATTGTGCCTGTCACCCCCTCCGTCTCCCTGATGTTTTTTTAAGGTATCAAACTAAATTGGATGTCATTTGAAGGCAGCAGCACAGCGTTCTGCAGCCATTCCACCTCACCCTGCAGTCCTCACATGAAATCCAAATCAATATCCTTTAAGGATCAAGGATAATGTAGCGTATGGCAACAAACAATGAATTGTTTTGGCACACTCATATCGCATCTTAATAAGCTTGTAATAGTGGAATTGAGGGCTCGTCTTCATCGTCTGCCCCCACCCTCTCTCTCATGCATTAGCTGTTGCAGCATCTCCAGTGGATGCCAAAGATCGAAAGCTGCACCTGACAGTCTAAATGAATATGCATCATGGTATTGATTAACCATCTTCTGAGAGGTCTCAAACAAACAAATATACAAGAGCTACAACAACGTGTATAAGAAATAAAGAAACAAGGTTTTAGATACTAGATACACATGAAATTCAGTTTCAGGCTCTCCTTCAGCAGTGAAATGGGCGATACCCTGTTGAGTCAGCGTTGAATCAAATCAGAACCTAAAGTAAGTCGATTTTTTTTCAGCTGTTGTTAACAGGATTCTTCAGGCTGCACTCTAATTCCGACTTTGATTATTATCATTCCTTCAATCTTGTTAGTTCCTATAGCAGTGCTTTAACGCAAAAAATATCTTCCTAACCTAACCCTAATCTTTGGGGATGTGTGCCCTATCCCTAAAACAGCTAAAACACTTATCCTAAAATGGTCCTAATCCTAATCCTAAATTTAAAAGACATGGGTTATAATCCTAATCTTGCAACCCAGCCTTAACCCTTACCTTGGGACTGTGGATGCTAACCCTAACCCTTTTCATTTAAAAACCTTAACACCAGTACTGTGATACCTAACCTTAAGCATAAATTTAACTCAGAATATATCATATGTTTTTGATCATTTGTAAGATATTATAAGTTTTTGAAACGTTTGTGACATATAATCTCAGCTAATTTGCATAAACTTTTAACTATATGTTGAGGGCCTTGTTGCTTTGATGAAAATACAGTATAGTCATGGCTATTGAAGCATTGGCTTAACTAGTAAATATTCTCCTAGGGCAGGTTCTCATGTTTAATTTGTGCCACAGACCGGGCAAGTATGGCACTATCCCTCTCAAGCCCACTTGCGTAAAGGAAATATTGTCCCTTGTTTATTTTTATAAAAAAATGTGTTTACAATTTCCATTTTAGGGGTACATTGGGACTATTAGAAACAATTACGTGATTTAATAAAAAATAGTATTTGGCCTTTAGGCTACTTCCATAATAATTACTCGATCAAATCAAATTTATTTTATAAAGCCCTTTTTACATCAGCAGCTGCCACTGTGTGCAGGAGATTTAGGTCTACGGTTTGTACAAACTGAAACACATCAATGGTATTGGGAAGTTGGTGAAAATGTTAGGGATGGTCACTGTTTTAAATTGCGATTTTGCTTGAGTCCATTTTAATTTGTCCTACACTGTTTGCGAGCATCATAGAGGGAAAAAGATCAAATTTGTAGGAGTGATGTGGAAAGCACTTTATGTGCCAACTTCTGACTATAGGGCTATGCAACGTAACTTTGGTTCTCTGAAGGAAGCATCAATGCAATCAATGGTACTTTTTCATGAGGGACGTGTCACAGGACGACGTTCACCCGCAGATCAGGGTTTGAGAAATTCTTTACTAGTGGATGATGAAGCTTTAAAACATTGTAAAACAGGTTGGGCATTAATGAAACATGTATTATTAAACAGTATTATGTTAACTTTTGTAGTTAAAGCTGTTTGAACAAACTAAAATGAATATATTACATGATTGTCCCTGAGTTGGCTTAAGCGCATGCATTTTTATACCGTTTGGCATTAACTCTGCTTTCTAGCATTGCGGTAAAAGTCAGAAACAAAGAAAAAGAAGTTGGGTCCGCAACTCTTGGTTCGTCAGTGAGTTGTCCCAGAAACCTAATAAAGCACAATACAAACAAAAAAAATACAATTCAGGAAACCAATATTATCAGATATTTTATTACAAGCTTGCAGGTGATACAACAGCTGTTACACACACTTGACGCTGAGCCAGCAGGCCGTGAGAACAGGTGGGTGTGATTGTGTCCAGTGTGACACCAACAGAGCGAAGGGATATTATGAACCAGCGTTGTAGTTATTGACGAAGGTCTGTAGTACAGAGATATTAGACATACACACCGTGGGAGTTTATCACAGCCAGGAGGGCTGGCTCACTATGTTTTCCCTCTGCCAGGAAACTGCTTCAGATCACATGCAAAGAAGGCTCTCCACCCTGCATATTCTGCAGTGTAGCTACGAAACCCTAAGAAGGTCAAATCTGAAAAACGCTGCTCATCTATCTTCCCTGCATTTAAACAGTGCACTTCAAAGAAGCCATCAGATTTCCAAGAATGATTGTTACAAATGATTAATGAGAGGGGTGTTGGATCAATATGCCACTAACCAAGTCTGACTTGACTGTCCTGGGTCCTTTTCATCCTCAACACGAAGTGAAAGATCAGATCATTTCACCTCTGCTCACTACATGGCTCTATGTGAAATTATTTTCCCTTGAAGAGTGCCACCACTCATCACTATAATTGAATGAGCTAACTGAACATCTATTGGGTAAGGAAGGGTAAATGCAATGCCTAAATAGGTAACTTGTGTCTCTCTCGTCCCTCCACAGCAGGTAGGTCAAGTGGCCTTGCTAATTACATTACAGATTAAATCTTCCTAGCAGGACATAATGGCATCATTATTCACTAATCCCCAGAGCAACTAAAACACCGGACAACTTCATTTATTTTGATGATGTTTAAATGTTATATTTTTCTCAGTTGTCATTAGGCTGAGATGGAGAGTTTGTTAGATTGTTTAAGTTAAATAGATGTAGCTGATCAGAGTATTATGAAGCCATCTCAACATACGACTAAGCGGGATGGATGAGAACTAACTTTTCCTGCAAAAATCTGAAAAATTTAAAACATCAACACTTTTAAATCTCAGCATTTCCCTGTGGTGAAACAACCTTTAGAAAACTTTCAAATCCCACTTTCAACACACCCATTCACATACTACAACCAACATGGAAACAGAACACATATCCATCCACATACCAGAACCAACATGGACACAGAACACATATCCATACACATACCAGAACCAACATGGACACAGAACACATATCCATCCACATACCAGAACTAACTTTGACACAGAACACATATCCATCCACATACCAGAACCAACATGGACACAGAACACATATCCATCCACATACCAGAACCAACATGGACACAGAACACATATCCATCCACATACCAGAACCAACATGGACACGGAACACATATCCATCCACATACCAGAACTAACTTTGACACAGAACACATATCCATCCACATACCAGAACCAACATGGACACAGAACACATATCCATCCACATACCAGAAACAACATGGACACAGAACACATATCCATCCACATACCAGAAACAACATGGACACGGGACACATATCCATCCACATACTACAATCAACATACTATGTCAAGTGAGGGACACTTTGTTAGTTATTAGGGAACATTGCTGGTCAAACTCTAAGTATCCAAATGTTTGATAAAGCCAGAAAATCCCCCTAAATGTTTAACTGCAAAAAACATAAGGAGTCATACATTTGGGAGATTATACCAGTGCTGATTAAACAACAATGGTATGGTAGATTCTCCCTCTCCCTCAGTCACACACATCAACCTACAGTACAGTACGCAAGAACATTAACTAGCGAGAGCAATCAGATACAGTTTACAAGGCAAACTTAGATTAACCCTCTCAAATGTTTAATCTCACAGTCAAATGTTGCAACAATCCAAGCTGCAATGTACACACAACCATAGGAACTTGCTTTTCAGAGCATAGCACCCATTTCATCAATGCCAGTTAATTTGACACAAGAAATGTTATTTGTGGATGACATTAAATCATAGAGACATGGTAAACTGAGTCAATGTTCTAGATAGCTAGTTAATCAATTTAAATAAGAAATCGCTGTAACGAGGACACGCGTGGAGGATGCGCGCCATCCCCCCTGACGTGGTATTCGGCGTACGTCATCGCCGGCCTTCTAGCCACGCCGCTCCTCCTCCCACAGCACTGTCATGTCTTGTTATTGCACGCACCTGGTGTCCATTCCCTCATTAGGTTGCATATATCAGTTCCTGTGTTTCCAGGTGTCTTTGTGTGGTATTGTTCTATGTTCAGTGTTGTTCTGGATTTGCTGTGCCCAGTTGCCTTTTTTGAAACAAGAACGCAATACGTATACTTTGACTGCCTACCTGCATTCGACTCCTTTTTTATACACACGCCACGAAGACAACCTGTTACAATCGCACATAATCCCTAATAGATGTAGGCAGCAAACCATGTCTTTGATTAACAACCTCATGACTATTCTATCCACACTGAACAAAATTATAAATGCAACACTTTTGTTTTTGCCCCCATTTATCATGAGCTGAACTCAAAGATCTAAGACTTCCTCTATGTACACAAAAGGCCTATTTCTCTCAAATACTGTTCACAAATCTGTCTAAATCTGTGTTAGTGAGCACTTCTCCTTTGCCGAGATAATCAATCCACCTCACAGGTGTGGCATATCAAGATGCTGATTAGACAGCATGATTATTGCACAGGTGTGCCCTAAGCTGGCCACAATAAAAGGCCACTCTAAAATGTTGACAGCAACAACCCCCCCCCCAAATATTACGACCACAATAAAAGTGAAGAAGTAAACTTACATGAAGTAAATGCGCTACTGCTAGCAGAAGCAGAATAGCTTCCTCCACTGACAGTCTGCCTGCCCACACAGTGCATGAACCAGTCATCCTCAGTTCCTCATATTGCAACCTCTTTACATTAAAAGTTTTACAATAAAGTTAGACCCATTCCAAAACAAACCCACATCTTTCCCACCCAACCAAATATTTATCCTTAAAATGTAATATATGGAAGTCAACTTGTTTTGAACAGAATGTAGAAAGAGAAATAAATTGCAACATTGTATAGTCTCATAAAGCAAAAAAAGCAGTATTAGCTAAATGAGTCCCACAGTCTGGCCACTTACTGTATGTTAAATGTCTTTAAAAATAACCTGCCCAACCAAGAACAAAAGTATTTATTGTAATATTTCAGAAACCTAAGTGATTAAGTGTTTGAAAACGTGCTGGCCAGCAAAGAAATACAGTCACGTTACTATATTGTTATGATCGTCACTGCTTTCGCTAGTTTAATTGTCAACTGAAATTCACAGAAGTACTTAGTTTTTTTTCCAAAAGATTTAATCATTTAAACTGAAACAGTGCATGCTTTCAAAAGGCTGGAGGCTGAAAAACACAGAGCCCAGTAGATAGCGAGAGAGAATATCATTTGGATGGGTTACTTTCTCCCCAATCACAATTAGTTTTAATGGCTACTGTACATATAGATAGTAGCCTTTACACAGAATTTTTTAGAGGATAGATACAGTGTATTCAGAAAGTATTCAGACCCCTTCACTCTTTCCACATTTTGTTTAGGTTATAGCCTTAATCTAAAATCTTAAAGCAACATACAATACCCCATAATCACTAGAGCAATATCACATTTTAATAAGTATTCTTTACAATAAAACCTAAAATTCAACTCATGTGTATACTGTTTCCAATGATTGTCCTTGAGATGTTTTGACAACTGTACTTGTTCTTTTCAAGGTTTCGAGAGGTATACATTTCCACATAAGTCCAACAATTGACACTGCATGGCAAAAAACAAAACAAGCCATGAAGATGAACAAATTGCGTGTAGAGCTCAAAGACAGGATTGTGTCATGGCACAGATCTGTGGAAGGAGCCAAATAATATCCAAAGCATTGAAGGTCTTCAAGAACACAGTGGGTTCCCCCCTTAAATACAAGAAGTTTGGAACCAGATACCCTCTTTCTAAAGTTGGCTTCCCAGCCAAACTGAGCAATCAGGGAGGTGACCAAGAACAGCCAAGACAATGCACGAGTGGCCTCGGGACGAGTCTGTAAATGTCCATGAGTGGGCCCACCCAAAGTTCGGACTTGAACGCAATTAAAAATCATTTGAGAGACCTGAAAATGTTTCAGCTGTGTGAGAAATGGTGTTCTGTGAAACAATAGCAATATAAAATTAAATGTAACCTTGGGAAGATAGTGTTAAAATTAGGATTTTTTTTACCTGTTTACACAATAAATAAATGTATCTGAAGCAAATCTGTCCACAAGTTCGGTCATCTGGAAAAAATCTTAGTAGTGTAAAAACTGTCCCTCTAGTATCACAGGGGATTTAACAAGGTGTTGAATAATGGAGGGCACTGTACAAAGTGGAATGTCATAAAAACAGTAGACAAAAAAATGATATCTAATTGACATGAGAATAAACCAAGAGCACATTAATATATACTAAACTACACAGAGGGCTTATAACATCCCTTTTATCATTCACCTCAGCATCCACCCTACTCTCCCTAACATCCCTGTGACAGTCCCCTGCCCCTCACTCAGAACGCCTCTGCTGAATTAGTTTAAATAAGACAGCCAGACAGACATAGGGGCCATTCCCACAGCAGTTTGGATTTAAATATATTAATGCCCCTGTAGTGCAGAATATAATGATGGTACTTAACTACGACTTTGTTAATGATGCAAAGCAATTTCTATTGGTGCCTTCCGTTTACTCGTGATTGGTATAAATAGCTGTTATGTACTGGCTGCAGAATACACATTGCAAATGGATTACAATTATGAAAGTAAAAATCCAACAGCTACAGTATCTAAGATATTCTAATTATATAATCAACTTTAATTGTGTCCCGCAACTATAGATTTACAACCAGACTGGCGACAGTAGCTAACAAATGTCTTGGTTGGCATTGGCTACAAGTTAGCGGCTTGTTGCACTGTGTGCTGTGTAATGTCAGATTACCCATGCTAAAATAAGTTATTTGGCATGACACTCAAATTGAGCTCTGATGCATTATGTGTCCTTTGATCATCTTGCGGTGTCTCTAGATTTATTTGAGTCCACTTATGGCAAATTAAATTAATTGGACATGTTCCAGAAAGGCACACACCTGTTTATATAAGGTCCTAACTTTACAGTGCATATCTGATTAAAAATCGAGCCATGAATTCAAAGAAACCCTCTGTAGACCTCTAAACTGTGTTGAGGCTAAAATCTGAGGAAGGTTATAAAAAACTGGTAAAGCACTGAAAGTTCCCATGAGCACAGTGGACTCCAACTCTGTGAAATGGAAGACGTTTAGAAACTTGGTCAGTTTCAGGTGACCAGGAATACAATGCCCACTATAACAGATCATCACTGTTTCTCTGCAGAGATGTGAGAATCTGTCAGAAGGACAACAATTGCTGTAGTACTCCATCAATCAGGTATTTATGATAGCAGCTAGACTGAAGCCACTTTACTGAGTAAAAGCATTAAGCCTGAGTGCCAACCAGTACATCTGGCGAAAACAAGGTACTGTTCATAACCTGGCTTATACCATCCCTAATGTGAAGCAGGGTGGTGGGAGTATCATGCTATGGGGATGATGTTCAATTGCAGGGACTCGAAGACTGGTCAGGACTGAGGAAAGGATGAACAGAGCAAAATACAGATAGGTCCTTCAAGAAAACCTGATCTAGAGCACACAGGGTGAAGATTCCTCTTGCAGCACAATAATGACCCAAAGCACACAGCAAAGACAATGCTGGCGTCTTTGAATTTTCTGGAGTGGCACAGCCAAAGCTCAGACTTGAACCCTATTGAACAAGATTGTAGACTTACACAAGCCTGGAATGGTCTTATAAGACCATCGCCAAGCAGCTTGGTGAGAAGGTGACAACAGTTGGTGCTCCATGCAAGATCTCACCTCGTGGAGTTGCAATGATCATGAGAACGGTGAGGAATCATCCCAGAACTACACGGGATGATCTTGCCAATGATCTCAAGGCAGTTGGGACCAGAGTCACCAAGAAAACAATTGGTAACACACTACGCCGTGAAGGACTGAAATCCTGCAGCACCCACAAGGTCCCCCTGCTCAAGAAAGCACATGTACAGGCCCGTCTGAAGTTTGCCAATGAACATCTGAATGAGGCAGAGGAGAACTGTGTGAAAGTGTTGTGGTCAGATGAGACCAAAATCGAGCTCTTTGGCATAAACTCAACTCACCTTGTTTGGAGGAGGAGGAATGCTGCCTATGACCCCAAGAACACCATCCCCACCGTCAAACATGGAGGTGGAAACATTATGCTTTGGGGGTGGGCAGGCAGTACAACTTCACTGCATCAAAGGGACGATAGACGGGGGCCATGTACTGTCAAATCTTGGGTGAGAACATCCTTCCTCAGCCAGGGCATTGAAAATGGGTCGTGGATGGGTATTCCAGCATGACAATGACCCAAAACACACGGCCAAGGCAACAAAGGAGTGGCTCAAGAAGAAGCACATTAAGGTCCTGGAGAGGCTTAGCCAGTCTCCAGACCTTAATCGTATAGAAAATCTGTGGAGGGAGCTGAAGGTTCGAGGTGCCAAACGTCAGCCTCGAAACCTTAATGACTTGGAGAATATCTGCAAAGAGGAGTGGGACAAAATCCCTCCTGAGATGTGTGCAAACCTGGTGGCCACTACAAGAAATGTCTGACCTCTGTGATTGCCAACAAGGGTTTTGCCACCAAGTACTAAGTCATGTTTGGCAGAGGGGTCGAATACTTATTTAATTCATTAAAATGCAAATCAATTTATAACATTTTTGGCATGTATTTTTCTTGATTTTTTTGTTGCTATTCTGTCTCTCACTGTTCAAATAAACTTACCATTAAAATTATAGACTGATCATTTATTTGTCAGTGGCCAAATGTACAAAATCAGCAGGGGATCAAGTAATTTTTTTTCCTTCACTGTATGCACGTGAGATATTTAAGTTTTTCATTTTCAATAAATTGACACAAATTTCTAAAAGTGTGTTTTTTGCATGTAGATTGAAAGTGCCAAAACCATTAGAAATGAAGTCTATAACACAAATAAATGTGGAATTAAAGTGAAGGGGTCTGAATACTTTCCGAAGGCCCACTATACTGTAAGGCTATATTGAAGCCAAATAAACAAATATATCCAGAAAAGCAATGTTGTAATGTACAGTGGCGTAAAAAAATATTTATATATTTTCTCAACGCCATGAGTTGGCAGCCCCAAAGTGTGATTATAGCCTCCCCATCCCAAGTTCACAGCCACATCTCTCATACCAAACAGACTTAGCACACGGCTGACAGATCCCCTGCAGGTTTAACATCCTGTGCTAAAGGAACATTACCACAGGCTTAAGTGTTAGCTCACAGGCACAATTCATTCAGTGGAGGCTGTGTGCCAAGTATAAAACATTATGTTTTGCTACATTCTGAGCTAAGACAGTCTGTTGCGACACCTATCTAACAATGTTATCACAAAGAATGTTATACTCAAATTACTCCGGTACCGTAGGTTTCATTGTTGAGATAAAAATTAAAATGAACTAATCGGAAAATAAACTACTGTTTGCAATAAAGGCTATGGTATAAGTTTCATCTTGTTTTGCTACAAAAGCAGGAAAACCCTGCTAAGAAGCAGTAAAGAATGAGTTATGCAACCTTTAGCAAATCCTATCTTGGACATCATCTTGGTCAACACAAAAACCACGTAACTGGTCAGCTACTTGATTGCATTTTTGATCCAATGCTAAGAGAAGTGAACAAGTGAATATGAGAAGTGGAATAGAGACAAAGACTTCTACCTTCTCTTTTTGTAAGTTACGACTGAATGTCTCCTCAACTTCCAAAATCTGGTGAAATTATGACTTGTCTAAATTAACAGTGACAAAAAAAAAATAGCTGATGGTTTTATCCTAAACATCCAGGATCCTATTCAGTCCTTAGAGGTTTACAGGCTACTATAGCGACATTAAAAGACCACCTCTCTGTAATACTAAGACAGCTTGTTTCTGTCAATCACAGGATTGTAGCAGAATCAAAATGTCTCTTGTTGATACAGTTCCAAGAATGGTACATCTACAATATCCAGCAGCAAAGAATGTAATTGCATGAAGTCTTTAGGCTATTTGCTTGTTCCCGGTGTTATCATCAGTACCTTGGTCCGCAGGAGCAGAAGGGAAACAAGTTCCTTGTGTCTAACCTTTCTCGTTCTTGGCGCCCTTACATCCGCAAGAGTCCAACTTAGATCTCCTGCTGCTGCATGAATAGAATGCCAGCAGGCTGCTGCAACACAGTGTTTGTCCTTCAGGTTTCGGTGGCACACATAAAACTGTAACATCTCAATCTCTCATGGCCCGGGAGAGGGTCAAGAGAAGGCAGGCCGTTAGGCACCTGCCAGAACATTAAGGAGGCACTATAGTGTGGCGTGAACCCACCAGCAGAGGACCAGCTCCAGAGCTGCAAACTGTCCCCATGCCCCCCAGAGGCATCTCTTTAAACCACACACCTAATCTACAACACAGGATGGCAATCACTCTCTTTAATATCACTCTGCTTTATCCGACTCCCTGTCATTTATATTATCGTCTGGTATGGCTTCACAGCTAGTGTGGCTTCATATTGTGGATGTTTCAACACATTCTTACATGGGAAAAGCATTTTACTTTGTAGAATTTCTTAATGTGAATGGTACATCAAAATACAGTAAAAGTATTATCAAGCAAAGAAGATCTGGTGATTCATTTTCTTAAGACTAAGGGCCTATTCACACAGAGTTTCATTTAGAGTAATATTGTTCATAATATAAACTTGTTGAAATCTTGATTGTTACCTTCTGAGGTAATGCAAAAGCTTTCCAGAAGAGATACCCCCCACAACCACTGCAGTGTGATTATTTTGTTGCCTAAAGTGTATTGTGGTTAAGTGAGTAGTGTATGAAAGTATGAACACAACTATAGACATTCACCTGACGACACTGACATAAGTTAACTAGCTAAATAAGTAAAGCAGCTAATGAAAGTGGCAGCAGGAGGCAGCTGCTTTGTAAAAGCACATGTCAGGTAACGAACCACAAATTCAGCAACCGTAGCTAGCTAGCTAACGTTTGGCGAAACAAATTCTTCATCACCATTTCTTATGGCTCAGAAAGAGTCAGCAGAAGGCATAGACAATGCAAACAATGAGCAATATTTTAACAAAAATATACTTTAATTTCAACACAATTATTTCTTACACATTTTATTGAGCACCATGTTTTTTTCTGCAAAACATTGGTTTCAAAAACTTTGGAGAAATGAACATTCAGTTCTGGTGGACATTCCTGAAGTCAGCATGGCAATTGCACGCTCCCTCAAAACTTGCGAAATCTGTGGCATTGTGCTGTGTGATGGAACTGCACATTTTAGAGTGCCCTTTTATTGTGGCCAGCCTAAGGCACACCTGTGTAATAATCATGCTGTCTAATCAGCATCTTGATATGCCACACCTGTGATGGATTATCTCGGCAAAGGAGAAGTGCTCACTTTTTAAACAGATTTAAACAGATTTGTGATCAATATTTGAGAGAAATAAGCCTTTTGTGTACTTAAAGAAAGTGTTAGATCTTTGAGTTCAGCTCATGATAAATGGGGGCAAAAACAAAAGTGTTGCATTTATAATTTTGTTCAGTGTATACTTATGACTTTTAACCGTTTTACAATTTTTTTTCTTGCCATTTCGTGATATCAAATTTGTGATTAAAGCCCTGCTTCATCGCAGTAACTCAGCAGACTTGTTACAGCCCGATGTTGAGATATGTCCTCCAAACCATATCCAATGCCGTTTTGGCTCTTATCATGCTGCTTGCTCAACCAGGAAGTCTAAACTGGAAGGAACATACTCTCTGGGAAGGCAAATTTCTGATTTTCTAAATTTTCCTTAAAAGAGACTAGCAAATCAATTTCCCCATTATGCCGCAACATCAGAAAGACCGGATATAAGTTAAATCAATCAAATTATTATTTATAATGACCTTTTTACATCAGCAGTTGTCACAAAGTGCTTTTACAAAACACCCAGCCTGAAACCCCAAGGAGCAAGCAACAACAGGGGGCCAAAAAAGGGGCTAAAACTTAGGAAGAAACATAGATAGGAACCAGACTCAGAGGGGTGACCAGGCCTCTTCTGGGTGCGCTGGGTGAACATTAATAAATGCATGTGGGCTGTGTCCAGACTCTATAAAACACAATCCAAGTCAGAAGCATAACCACATGGACAAGGTCAGGGACAACCCAGGGATTTCTATATAATTGACTTATATAGAAACATCTCCTTGAGTTTCTATATAACTAAATTCTGAAATAATTATAGTGAGCGTGTGGTCTGCTCCTATGTCAAACTAGAAAAAAGTGGTTTTCAACAATGAAAATCAACTCTTAGAGCATGAAAGCATCCAGCTCTCATTAGTAATCCATTCTGTTCATGATTACGTTTGATGGAGCAGCCCTGCCGTGTGTGCTCGCGCTGCAGTACAGGTGTGTGTATGTAGCCTGTTATTGCAGACATAGTGAGCATCAACTGTAAGAATATTGCTGTAAACAACATCACAACAACAATAATTTGTGGTGGGCAGATTTTGCGCACTGACAAACTTTTTTTAAGAAAAATTTACTTTTGCGCAACGGAGACGTATGCTACTCACAATGACAAGAGGTTAAAAAAGTTACTTTGCCATTTTAATTAATACACACACACCCCAATCGTCTATAACTGTCAAGACAATCTAGACAGTTAGTATTGCAATAACTAATAACTGCGTGTAAGCGAGACAGACAAAGCATATAACAATTACACCAATAACAAATAAGATCTGTATGTGTCTATTGCTATAGCTACTTACACAGTGTGCTACGATTATGACAAAAGTGGTACAGTAGATGGCCACGGAATATTTATCCATAATAGCTAACAATTCAACTCACAGTTACAGTTCTGAATAAATGTGTTGTACTTCATATTACCAGAATTTAAACAAAAAAGAGAATGTAGCTTGTAATCTCACATATTTTACTACATTAAGTGTCGAGCAGTCGAGTCAATCTATAATGGTAAATTAGCTGGAGACAAATGATGAGCGGATTGGCCGCTGCACTCTTCAAATGATGTTCTATAGAAATAATGGACCATATAGCAAAATGTTCTTTATGAAACGCAGTTTCACAAGCCATACACTGCACCTATCAGATATTCGTAAATAAATTAAGGCCACACAATCTTACCTGCTTAATTCAACGTATGTTCTTCGTTCGCTCCAGTCCCCTCCCTTTCACAATTGTGAAAGCTGATGATGCTTCCAAGACACTTGTACCGGATCACATCACATCCAGAGAAAGTGGACCAGCCCCGGAATCTGAAAAGTATAAATACCAGCGCCCCAAAATATGTATAGATGGAGACAACACTGCAGTTCTCCGGAATTCTCCAGTATACGGAGGAGTGGTGGGTACCAGAGGCGATGAGGTAAAATCACCAAGTAACGAGCAAGTGAAAATATAAATTAGAAAGGAAAAGCCCTTTGCAGTCCAAAACTCCTACTGTACATATTGATCACAAATAGTAAGCTGTGACAAATCTATTTTAAAATATCATGCATAAATTAAAACAAACCAGAATAACGTTCCGTATTTTTAAATTTTCAAATGAAATTGATGCTAGTATTGCATCATTTGATCAATACGTTTTATTTTACACGAGATAACCTGTCACATAACAGGGTGACATCTCTGTACAAAAAAAAAGAAACAACCTAAAAGAGATTTCACTGGATTGCAAATGTAGGGTATTCTGTGTAAAGCATTAATTCCTGTCCATGTGTTTGTATTATATAGCTAAATTACTTGGAAAGAGGAAGAGATTGAAGTCTGTCCTAGTATATACTGAGCAGTAAAATCCATTCATATTTGTCTGTATTGAGAAGTTAGGAAGGAATTATATGAAGGAATGTGCAGTCAGTGGAACATTTCAGGGTTAAAGATTACGTACCAAGTTTTGATGAGAAGGGATACCTATTGACAGATGGTGTTTTGTCTCGACAATGGAACATAAAAGTGGCAAATAAATCCTGAAATTAATATTTTGTTGTGTGTGACTTACAAATATTGGCATATTAACAAATAATTTAATTGTAAAACAGGCAGACCATAACCACAAATGAATTAGCCTGATCAGATACTGTTCCTATCATTCAGGTAGACAATGGTTGCATGATTACCCAGACATACTGTAAGTCTCACAACAAATTGCCTGACAGTCATTTCTACTCCAGATCCTGCTCTGATAAGGCAAAAGTGACTTTGCAATTAGAACAAATGAGTAACTTCAACTTTGGCATTTGGAAAATATTTGACAAGATGGACTTTTTAAAAAAACTTTTTCTTTAGTGTATTAAAACATATCTAGACCTCAGCCTGTTGATACAGCTGTTGCATTTTTCACAGCACATTGAACCATTAACCATGTTCAATGCTGAAATAGAAGCAGCATAAACACATCACCTGAAATCTATTTTTAAAACAGGAGCCTGACTAATGTCATTTGGAATGGCCTGAAGGCTATGAATTTATATTCATGCAGAAACTGAAAATATGTTCTTTTAGAATGCATACCCTCCAATTCCTAAAAGCATAGAGAACTACAACACTGAGGAAATCACAACACTAAAGTGAACCTAGGATAGGCTGCTTAGATGTCATTGCAATTAAGCTTAACTGCTTTTAGTACACTAAAACAACATATTCATACTCAAGACATGATTGTTTTATATTTATTATTCTATATTTAGAGCTTCCAAAGTTCCCAATGAATGAGCCATTTTGCTTTTCATAGCTGGTTTGTCATTAACTGAAGACATTACTGAACTTGAGGATGAAATTCAACATTTCAAAATACTTGTGAGACTGGGCAACTGGAAAACTAAAGTATAGATCGCTTTATCTCTCACAAAAAGAGGATTTGATGTGCATAAGGAGACAAAACAGCCTTCTGTCATCTGGCAAGGAAATTACAGTGGTTGCCAATGTATAAACTGTATGCAAATGACATGGCTGACTGTGAGAGTGAGAAATGTTGTTTCATTCTAACTGTTAATTTTTCATTATTCATTTCACTTGCTTTGGCAATATTAACAAGTTTACCGATGTAAATGAAGTCTGTTAGAATGGGAGATAAAGAGACATATTAATCGAATTAATTAATACATTTTTAATTTACACATCATACAGTGCTTACACAGTTAACAATTCATAGAATTTATTCAGAAAAAAAGAAAATAGACAGTTAAGGCAGGTATACATAAAACAAATAGTAACTTTTCAATAACTGGCCAAAGGTTTTTGATGTGGAACATATATTATATTGGGGGCTGCAGGGCAGTACACCCTAGTTGCTCCCAGATCATTGTGGTAATGTGTTCTTACTGGTAAAAGAGTACTAAAAACAAATATTGATTTTTTTATCCTTAACTCCCTAAAGGCCCAGTTTTCAACTGTGGGATAGGATTAAATATATAGAAATATCATGAATAGAACATATAAATTATTGACTTGAATGTAGAGTCCTATGATTCTATTTTTGCACATTTCTATCTATTCAACAGGTGAAATCTAGGGGGATAACCTTTGAGAACAACTAACCACTGGTGTAATATAAAAATCTACATTTACTAATGTTCTACAATTGTTGGAAAGGGGGCAATAAATGTATTTTCATACCGGCTAATTGTTAACTACTATGTTTGAGACCTTTGGGTAATCATGCTTGCTCCAGTTCCACAAGCACTCCATCACAGTCTTTTGGGTGAAGGAACATGACAGGCTTCCCATGAGCACCTATCCTTGGTTCAGCTGACAGGGTTCTTATGTTCCTAGCCTTCAGATCCACTATTGCTGCATTGATATCATCAACCTGAAATCACAACAACAAAAACACATACAATATGACTACATGAGTGAACAGATAAGAGAAGTAGAGTGGATACTGCCCATTCATGGTAGCTTAAAATCACATTCAGCACAGTAAAGGCTGACTCACCTCAATGCAGATATGGTGCATCCCACCAGATTTGTTCTTCTGTAGGAAGCCTGCTATGGGGCTCTTCTCACCAAGTGGGTGCAGCAGTTCCAGCTTGGTGTTACCAAGCTCCACAAAGACAGTGTAGACGCCGTGCTCAGGAAGAGGAACTTTGTTGCTGACCTGAGCCCCAAGCACATCTCTGTAAAGAGCTGTTGCTTTTTCCATGTCTGGTACAGCTATAGCAATGTGATTCAGCCTTCCCAGCTTCCAGACCGATCCTGGAATACTTTTGCAGTGGGATGGCGAGGTTGAAAGAGTCCTTAGCATAGGACTAATATACTTCGAAAGAACTGTACCAAAGAAATGGAGAGTTCAGTATTAAATCAACAAGCACATTTTCCGGACCGCGGATTTGATTGTATAAACTGCATGGTTAAATACATCAGTTAAGGCTGTGTAAGTAACTAAACTGGCTATGTTAGACATTTTAAATTAGACGTGTAGCGATTCTCATAAAACATAAAGAAGGTCTGTGACATGTATAAACTAATGTTAGCATGGTGCCTAGCTAAAACAACAGTAACTACGCTTGGTAGCTAGTTTCAGTACAGTACTGTAGTTACTTACGTGCAACCTTTAACAAGGACGCCGACATATTTCTTCGAAGGTTTATAAAATGGATAGCGAATCGCGTTGAATGCCGAGAAAATGGGATAGAGTAGATGTATAATAATTTTTGAAAAACTGCTAACTGACGGATTTTAGTGTTGTGTTTCAATCTAGATAACCCTAACCGGAACTTTAATTCGGATCGTCAACGGAGAATGTTTCAAGGGACGCATATTTTATTGTTACACGAATGTTCCCATGTGAGGAGGGAAAACGATGGCTTCTGGGGATGTAGGTAACACGTTGGAGAGTTGTTTAAAGCTGCTGAGCATCAACACTGCACACCCAGAAAACTTTTTGAAGTAAGTGCAACATATGTATTATATTAAAATTATTAACCAATATTGAATTAACCTGTTACACTTTGCTACGGGCGATCAGGTAAGCATTTCTTAGTCAAGCATTCGTCTGTTTGGTTAGCTAGCTAGCTAGCTGGAACGTAATCCCTGATTCTTATAGATAGCAAAGCATATGTTGTACAACGTATTTATGTTCTCCAGTTACCCTTGATTCGTTGACGTAATGTTGGTAGTTACTGGTACGAAACGTCGCTCTCTAACTAGATTTCATAAACATTCGTTTGGCTTACACATACAGCGTCTTTTCAAAATGAGATGCCGTCATCATATTGGTATGTGTTAAACCTGTTTAACTTTAATCATATGCTCCAGTTTTAGTCAAGCCATCTACACATACAATTTGATGCATACAAATCTACTGTATACACTACAACTGAATGCACTGTTCTATGGAATCAAAAGCAATGAGCTGTATGTGGTTTGAGGCATATGCGATGTGGCCAGGGTATATTTTCCGCAAACCATAACATTTTTCAACTGAGAGACGTTTCAACAAAGAACATTCACTCCAAATGCTGTTGTGGATCAATGAGTGGTTACAATACTTGAAGGCATCGGCTTTTAGTACAGCTGTGCCATTACGGCCAAGTGGGATACCGACAGTGACTTGAAGTATAGGGGCACTAGTTGGCTCGGCGCCACCCGGTGTGGACAGGGCTGCTATGACTCTCAGGAGTCGGTGACTACCTAGTTCAGATTCACATTTTGAACCCAACTTTTGATAAAGATTGGAAACTTGGTCTGGTTTGGTCTTAACCATATGAGTATGTGGTAACACATCATCCCAAGACTGAAAACCCTATCAGAGGCCCTCAAAAGAAAGATTATTGATGCCCATGAGTAGGGATGCACTGATACCAATTTTTTATTGTTGATACCAACTTCATGGACTGAACTTTGAGTATCTGCCATTTTCATTTTGACAATTTTCATGTTTACGTGCATACTCCACGGTAAAGTAAGGCATATGTGGAAGTTTTATATCCATGTAGAATAGGAAAGTGGATATGTATTGGACGATTAAGCCCCTGCAGTGTAAAGGAGGCATGTGACAAACTGAGTTTTCTTTAAAGTTTATGCTGCCATTTTCTTATCGTTATTTGATTAATAAAATTCGATATGAACAGTCACATGTTTTGGTTTTAAACTGCAACTAGCCATTGTAATAGCGGTGCTATTTGAAAATTACTGTTAACATTTTCATTTGTATTCTTTTTATTCTTCTTTATACTTGAAGTCTTCAGGATGGAGTGGCAGCGGAATTTACTTCCCTCACAAAGCTCCTGTATGACTTTCAAAAAGCCCATGAGCCCGAAGACTCAAAGGGAAGCCCTCTGGATCAACTTATGGTTGAGAACTTTGACGAGGAACAGATATGGCAAGAACTAGAGCTCCAAAATTCTGCAGTGCTGAAACTCTTCCAGGTAGCAGTGAGTCAAGCTGCCTTGGATACAACTCTGAGTATCCTGCATGATGAAGTGCCTGCTGATGAAGGTACAGATAAAGAGGACAATCAAGATGATGATGATGATGATGATGAGACAAGTGACGGTGGCACGGAAGATGAAAAAGAAGACAGAGAACGCCTGCTTAAGACTGCTATGGGTGCTGTGGGTGGGATTAACTCAGATGAGGACTCTGATGTAGATTTTGATGTAGATGCATTCGAAAAACTAGCTAAAGAGAAGAAACGCTCTTCGCTAAGAGAGTCCAAACCATTGGGTCCTTCATCAGAGGTTGATGACAGGTTCTTCAAGCTCTCCGAGATGGAGTCTTTTCTGGATGATATGGATAAAAAGGAGGGGAAGGAGAGAGATGAAGATGAAGATGATGAAGTAGATTTCTTCCAGGACATGCCATCTGAAGATGATGATGTAGACCTCTTTGGTGAAAAGGTTTCCTCCAAAAAAGCAAGCAAAGTATGTATTTCAATTCTTATTTAAAGTCACAAAAATTTACATCTGTTGTTAGGCTGCAGTGAATGTCACCATTTTGTGGCTGTGTATTAAAGACAACACGGCATATACCTATTGTTCAAATACATGAAAATAAAATGTTGCTAGAGTTTCTGGTTATTTTTGTTGTCAAACACACTGATTAAATGTATTTTCTTGTACTGTAATGTCTGTAGCTGAAAAGTTCCAGGAATCTGAAGTACAAAGACTTCTTTGATGCTGTAGACGACCAACCTGCAGAAACAGCTGACCAATCAGAAGCTGAGGATGAGGATGCGAGTATGGATGGGATGCAGGAAGAAGAGGAAGATGATGAAAATGAGTAAGTGTGGGATGCTTGTGTCTCATACATTACATGGTTGGTATTGCATAGGGAATGTGCAAGGGATATTATGAATATAGGCCAATAATTAAAGTGACATGTGAAAACAAGCCTATGAGACCATGAGATTTAGATTTCAATCTCATGGTCTATGAGATTTCTCAGAAGGTCAAATTGTGCCAATCAGGTTGGTGTTATTGTACAGTAATTGTAGGCCTACACATTAAAAAAACTAAAAAAAAAAAAAAAAACACCATAGCCCATCTCTTGGAAACATAGCATGAAAGTGTCCCTTTAGTCTTCTTCAGAGTCATCATTTTCCTCGTCAGACGTCTCCTTCTCATCTTCAAATTTGGTCTTTCTCTTCCTGGCTCCTCTTTCCATGAAATCTGGCCCCCTTGTTTCGACGCTGTCCTGATGCCACAGCTGTATGGCTGACTCGAGATCAAAAGTAATTAGAATGAGAACTGTGACTTTGATAACATTAACATGGATTACAAATATGTAATTCACCTTATCCATTGAACGGTGAGTTATACTGCACTATTTCCTTGTGGCTGCTAAAACTCATTAGCTATCTAGCTATGACAAAACACAACTTCAGGTTAGTAATTCATTTAATGCACATCCAAACGTAGTCCTGACAAGGTCTGCCCTCCTTGCCGGTAGCATTGGCGTTTTTGAAGAGAATTCTCATTTTGTCCAGAAACAAGAGCCCAGTTTCCCTCCAGGAAGGATGATGTAGCCTGGTTTTGTCTGCTGCTCCCATGTTCTGGAATAGTCTCCCATCCCACGTTAAGTCCCGTTCCACCATTTACCATGTTAAATCACATTTAAAGACCCACCTTTTTTCTCTTGCTTTTAGTTCAGTCTAAGGTTGTCCCTGGGTTTTGGTTAAATCCACTCTACTTATTTCTACATCCTCATACTGTGTTTTAATCTGTTTATTCCATTTCACTTTTTCACTAACTGTCATTTTAGTTGTCTTAAGTGTTTTAGTCTTGTCCTCTATGTATTATACATACTATTGTATTTTATTCTGTATTGTTGCCTTTTATGTATTATCCCTTTACTCGTGTATACAGACCCGGCAGCACCGAGGGCATTGCCCCCCAGCGAGAATGCTTTCCCCCAAAATATTGTTTGGGTAATATTCTTCCTAATACTGTTAATTCCTAATTACTGTTGGGAATGTAGGCTAGCTCTTGCCTTTATCTGCAAATGCGATCGAAGATGTGCTTTACATCACTAAGCTCCAAAGAAAGTGTAACTTCTGAAGTTACTGAAAGCTTTCGAATTTGATCGACAGCTGTGTATTTGGTAGTATACAGCTTTCACCAGAAGCAGTCCAATCCGTGATAAGTGATGTTTTAAGGAGTGACAAAAAAAAAAGACAATCCACTCGCCACTCTGGCTGGTATACAAGGCTAAGTGAGAAAGTACTGTGAGAAAGTACCCACATTTGGCTGGTGGCTGGTGCTAATTTCCCACCCTGCTTTCATATATTAAGTGTTCTGTTGCCATTTCAGGGACTTCCGTGAGGATGAAGATAGCAGACAAGCAAAGGAGGCTTTTAAACATGTGACCTTTAACCTCCCTGGAGAAAGTAATGACAGTGAGGGAGAAAACATGACAGTCTTTCGGCGAAAGTCCCAAACTGCTACAGAACCTGAATCCAAATCATCCTTTGAGAAACGACAAGAAAGGGTATCCAATGGCAGTTTCCAGCTTTTGTCCTCATCTTGACTCATTTCATCTGCAGTGTATATGTAGCAAACTAATAAAAGGGTGAAATCTAACTATTCACAGATGGCTGAAAAGATCCAGGATTTGGAGAAGGCTGCAATGGGAGAGAAGCCATGGCAACTGACAGGAGAGGTGTCAGCCCAGACTCGCCCAGAGAACAGCCTTCTGGAGGTGGATGTGGTATTTGACTCGGCTTCCAGGATGGGTGTGTGTCACATGATTGTCATTCTGTTCAGTTTTGCTGTCGGCCTCATTGGAGTTTAGTATTAATGCCCTGCACCTGTATAAATCAATTTTTGACCTGAAAGACGATGGCCAGCATTTCCCCATGATTAATGTTTCTGTCAATAACGCATAATTTTTATCAAAGTATGATGTTTGTCCTTGAAGTGGCAGCTTTGAAAATGTCACCTTACATTTTTTTTCAAGGAAGATGCAATCTTGTTTTCTAGTATTATTTCAGCATCCCCCCCAGGGCAAGGTTTTTATTGAAATGTTACCCATCTATCAGCAAAGCAATGTTTATTCATCAAAAACACCAGCAGTGAAGATTCAACTGACAGCCATACAACTTTTCATCGTAGCCTCCACATAGGAATGGAGCAAATTGAAATATGGGGGTTGATTAGCATTTTTCACTGTCACACATTTACCGACAAATTATCATAACGTATCTTTGCTAGTCTGGATTAAAAATATACATATGTCTATTTTATACATTGTAAAACCGTATGATTTGCATTACAGAAGATTAATGATGTTGAAAGTTAAAGTAACAGGCTATTAAATGTTTTTATTCCTGGTCAATGTTGAAAAGAGAACAGGGTTTTCTTTTTACTATTCCGTTGGTCCTGAAGACATCACTTGGTTGAGCAAACTGCAGCATGCATAAATAATAGGCTTCAATACAGGCAGTCCTTATTAGCAGAGCATGAGCTTTATATTTATGTGGTGTATTACCAGCGACAATTTTGACAATGAACTGGTCTGGAGATAGGCCACTGGCATTGAGACAGTAAACTAAATAGTATCTGCTTAAAAAAAAAAAATCTGTAATGGTGAAGTATATGTTGACCTTGAGCAAGGCATTTAACCCTAATGGCTCCTGTGAGTCTCTGCAGAAGTGTCTGTTAAATTGGTATAATGTATTTTTTTTGGGCGAATGTCTGAGTGCAGTCCATAATTTGATGGCAACTGGAATCCTACAGTTTTGTTTTAAATATTTTTAATAAACGCACAGGACAGAAACAAAAATGAGCCTACACTGTCTCACCGGAATTCTCAAAAGGCAAAAAATGAATGAAAAAACAACCAAGAGAGAAAATATTACAGGAAATGTTGGGTTTTATTTATCCCACTTTAACATTCCCATCCATTTTCTAGAATATGTATTGGCCACATCCCTGAGTCTTCAGGGGTGTAACCTAAATGTCCATTCTAGGACAGGAATTCTGTCGAAATGGGTGTCAAAATAGCCTGCCAGCGGATTCATTTAATGAGCCTGTGTGTCATGTGGTTTGTTCATTGCTGTGTGGGTTTTTTATTCCTTAGCCCCTGTTGTAACAGAGGAAACCACATTGCAACTGGAGGACATCATCAAGCAAAGGATTAAAGACCAGGTCAGTGTTTCCAGGATGTCGACTCCATCTTTACAGCAAACAACCTTCCAGCCGATTTGAAATGTCGGTCGTTAGCGTTTTATTCTGAGTAACTAGCTGGAACAAGTCGAGGTCTGTCCTATTTTTAGTTCAGATTGAACTGCGTTGGGCCTTTTCTATTCAGACTCTGACTTGTGTTTTGGTTTCCTTTGAGGTGTGGGATGACGTGGTGCGCAAGGAGAAGCCTAAGGAAGAGGTGTTTGAATACAAGAAGCGCTTGACTCTGGACCATGAGAAGAGCAAGCTAAGCCTTGCAGAGGTTTATGAACAGGAATACCTGAAGCAAAATCAGGTAGTTCATCCATTACATTTCAATGTGGACATATTGGCTTTTCTCTCCATGGCATTTTCTCAATTGTCAGGTTAATCGTTTTGATGTATTTAAATTTATTTCAGCAAAAGGCAGAGGAGGAAGAAAACCCAGCTCATGTAGAAATTCAGAAGCTCATGGATTCGCTATTCCTTAAACTAGACGCTCTCTCTAATTTCCACTTCACGCCAAGACCGGTGCGTTTTCCTGTCCATGTCCTTGTCTGTAGTTAGACAGTTAAATCAAGTGCTTAATCAGTGTGACACACACACACTTATGCAAATGTAGAAATGCTATTAGTACCCAATTCATGTTTCTCTTTGTGTCCTATAGCCTGTTCCTGAAGTGAAGGTTGTCTCCAACCTGCCTTCTATTGCCATGGAGGAGGTGGCTCCAGTCAGTGTTAGTAATGCTACTCTGTTGGCTCCAGAGGAAGTCAAGGTTTGTCATGACCCCTCCTCTAATGTCTCCTTATCTCAAACCATGTTCTCAATACAGAGTGCCCTGTCGCATGCGTAAGCATTCTGGGGTTTAAGAAAACCAGTGAACTACTGTGTTATACTTCAGTAGATGCTTCTATGGTAACACCATTTCCTTTCCAATTGTAGGAGAAGAACAAGGCTGGTGACCTTCTGGGTGACTCTGAAAAGACTGCCACAGACAAAAAACGAGAGAGGCGCAAGAAAAAGAGAGTGAAGCGCATCAAGATCCATGAGAAGGAGATGAGGCAAAAATTGAAGGAGGCGAACAGAACTGGAGAGAATAAGAAACTATCAAAGGCGGAAGTGGCAGAAAACCTCAAGAAACTCACAAAGGGAGGCAAAGCAACATTAATGAAGGTCAGTTTATTCTTCATGACAACAGGTTTTATTAAAATAATTAATACATTTCCTAATGTTTTTAAATTAAGGCTTATCGCCCTTTGTATGTATATGTAGTGAGTAAAGACTAATCGGGCCATTGTGTGCATCACACATTTTGATTATGTACTACAATAGGGGTTGGTAGGCTAGCCCAGTGGTTACCAGTGTTGAGCCAGTAAACAAAGGGTCATAGGTTCTAAATCCCTGAGCCAACAAGGTGTCTCCCTGCATCTGTGTCACAAACCATTTGAGAAAATATCTGGTCAATATCTACAGTGGCCAGTAGATTTCTGACATACATGTATGACACTGTGATCTATGAACAAACAGTACATGACACAGAGCATGTCAGTATTCTGGAATTAAAAAAGTTCACCTAAATATATACCAAAATCCTAAAACGCATCTTTCATATACACTCACCTAAAGGATTTTTAGGAACACCTGTTCAATTTCTCATTAATGCAATTATCTAATCAACCAATCACATGGCAGTTGATTCAATGCATTTAGGGGTGTGGTCCTGGTCAAGACAATCTCCTGAACTCCAAACTGAATGTCAGAATGGCAAAGAAAGGTGATTTAAGCAATTTTGAGCGTGGCATGGTTGTTGGTGCCAGACGGGCTGGTCTGAGTATTTCACAATCTGCTCAGTTACTGGTATTTTTACGCACAACCATTTCTAGGGTTTACAAAGAATGGTGTGAAAGGGTCCAAGAACTGCCACCTTAACGTGGTGGAGGGGTTTGAGTACCCGAGTGACCCTAGGAGCTATGTTGTCTGGGGCTATATGCCCCTGGTAGGGTCTCCCAAGGCAAACAGGTCTTAGGCGACGGGTCAGACTAAGAGCGGTTCAAAACCCCCTTAATGAAGAAAAACATTTTGAGTACCGTGACGTCGCCCGGTATGGCGCAGCCGGGGCCCCACCCTGGAGCCAGGCCCGGGGTTGGGGCTCGTATGCGAGCGCCTGGTGGCCGGGCCTTCCCCCATGGGGCCCGGCCGGGCTCAGCCCGAACGGGCGACGTGGGGCCGCCCTCCCGTGGGCTCACCACCCACAGGAGGGACCATAAGGGGCCGGTGCGAAGAGGATCGGGCGGCAGTCGAAGGCAGGGGCCTAGACAACCCGATCTCTGGACACGGAAACTGGCTCTAGGGACGTGGAATGTCACCTCGCTGGCGGGGAAGGAGCCTGAGTTGGTGCGTGAGGTTGAGAGGTTCCGATTAGAGGTAATCGGGATCACCTCTACACACGGCTTGGGCTCTGGAACCACACTCCTTGAGAGAGGATGGACTCTTCACCACTCTGGAGTTGCCCATGGTGAGAGGCGGCGGGCTGGTGTGGGTTTGCTCATAGCTCCCCAGCTCTGCCGCCATGTGTTGGAGTTTACCCCGGTGAACGAGAGGGTCGTTTCCCTGCGCCTACGGGTCGGGGATAGGTCTCTCACTGTTGTTTGTGCCTACGGGCCGAACGGCAGTGCAGAGTACCCGACCTTCTTGGAGTCTCTGGGAGGGGTGCTGGAAAGTGCTCCGACTGGGGACTCTATTGTTCTACTGGGGGACTTCAACGCCCACGTGGGCAACGACAGTGACACCTGGAGGGGCGTGATTGGGAGGAACGGCCCCCCGGATCTGAACCCGAGTGGTGTTCAATTATTGGACTTCTGTGCTAGTCACAGTTTGTCCATAACGAACACCATGTTCAAGCATAAGGGTGTCCATCAGTGCACGTGGCACCAGGACACCCTAGGCCGCAGGTCGATGATCGACTTTGTTGTCGTCTCATCTGACCTGCGGCCGTATGTCTTGGACACTCGGGTGAAGAGAGGGGCGGAGCTGTCAACTGATCACCACCTGGTGGTGAGTTGGATCCGATGGCGGGGGAGGAAGCTGGACAGACTCGGCAGGCCCAAGCGTACTGTAAGGGTCTGCTGGGAACGTCTGGCCGAGTCTCCTGTCAGAGAGATCTTTAACTCCCACCTCCGGCAGAGTTTCGACTGGATCCCGAGGGAGGTTGGAGATATTGAGTCCGAGTGGACCATGTTCTCCACCGCCATTGTTGAAGCGGCCGCTCGGAGCTGTGGCCGTAAGGTCTCCGGTGCCTGTCGAGGCGGCAATCCCCGAACCCGGTGGTGGACACCGGAAGTAAGGGATGCCGTCAAGCTGAAGAAGGAGTCCTATCAGGCCTGGTTGGCTTGTGGGACTCCTGAGGCAGCTGACGGGTACCGACAGGCCAAGCGGGCTGCAGCCCGGGTGGTTGTGGAGGCAAAAACTCGGGCCTGGGAGGAGTTCGGTGAGGCCATGGAGAAGGACTATCGGCTGGCCTCGAAGAGATTCTGGCAAACCATCCGGCGCCTCAGGAGAGGGAAACAGTGCCCTACCAACGCTGTTTACAGTAGAGGTGGGCAGCTGTTGACCTCAACTGAGGATGTCGTCGGGCGGTGGAAGGAGTACTTCGAGGATCTCCTCAATCCCGCTGACACGTCTTCCATTGAGGAAGCAGAGGATGAGGGCTCAGAGGTGGACTCGTCCATCACCCGGGCTGAAGTCACAGAGGTGGTCAAGAAACTCCTCGGTGGCAAGGCACCGGGGGTGGATGAGATCCGCCCTGAGTACCTCAAGTCTCTGGATGTTGTGGGGCTGTCTTGGTTGACACGCCTGTGCAACATCGCGTGGCGGTCGGGGACAGTGCCTCTGGGATGGCAGACCGGGGTGGTGGTCCCTCTTTTTAAGAAGGGGGACCGGAGGGTGTGTTCCAACTATAGGGGGATCACACTTCTCAGCCTCCCCGGGAAAGTCTATGCCAGGGTTCTGGAGAGGAGAATACGGCCGATAGTAGAACCTCGGATTCAGGAGGAACAGTGTGGTTTTCGTCCGGGCCGTGGAACACTGGACCAGCTCTATACCCTCTACGGGGTGTTGGAGGGTTCATGGGAGTTTGCCCAACCAATCCACATGTGTTTTGTGGATTTGGAGAAAGCATTCGACTGTGTCCCTCGCGGCATCTTGTGGAGGGTGCTTGGGGAATATGGGGTCCTGGGTCCTTTGCTAAGGGCTGTCAGGTCCCTGTACAACCGAAGCAGGAGCTTGGTCCGCATTGCCGGCAGTAAGTCAGACTTGTTCCCAGTGCATGTTGGACTCCGGCAGGGCTGCCCTTTGTCACCGGTTCTGTTCGTAATTTTTATGGACAGAATTTCTAGGCGCAGCCAGGGGCCGGAGGGTGTCAGGTTTGGGGACCACACAATTTCGTCTCTGCTCTTTGCAGATGATGTTGTTGTGTTGGCCCCTTCTAACCAGGACCTTCAGCATGCACTGGGACGGTTTGCAGCCGAGTGTGAAGCGGTGGGGATGAAAATCAGTACCTCCATATCCGAGGCCATGGTCCTCAGTCGGAAAAGGGTGGCTTGCCCACTTCAGGTTGGTGGAGAGTGCCTGCCTCAAGTGGAGGAGTTTAAGTATCTAGGGGTCTTGTTCACGAGTGAGGGAAGGATGGAACGGGAGATTGACAGACGGATCGGTGCAGCTTCTGCAGTAATGCAGTCGATGTATCGGTCTGTTGTGGTGAAGAAAGAGCTGAGCCGCAAGGCGAAGCTCTCGATTTACCAGTCAATCTACGTTCCTACTCTCACCTATGGTCATGAGCTTTGGGTCATGACCGAAAGGACAAGATCCCGGATACAGGCGGCCGAAATGAGCTTTCCCCGCAGGGTGGCCGGGCGATCCCTTAGAGATAGGGTGAGAAGCTCGCTCACCCGGGAGGAGCTCAGAGTAGAGCCGCTGCTCCTCCACATCGAGAGGGGTCAGCTGAGGTGGCTTGGGCATCTTTTTCGGATGCCTCCGGAACGCCTTCCTGGGAAGGTGTTCCGGTCCCGTCCCACCGGGAAGAGACCCCGGGGAAGACCTAGGACACGCTGGAGGGACTATGTCTCCCGGCTGGCCTGGGAACGCCTCGGTGTCCCCCCGGAAGAGCTAGAGGAAGTGTCTGGGGAGAGGGAAGTCTGGGCATCCCTGCTTAGACTGCTGCCCCCGCGACCCGGCCCCGGTTAAGCGGAAGAAGATGGATGGATGGATGGTGTGAAAGGGGAAAAACATGTTGCCTGGTCTGATGAGTCTCCATTTCTGTTGAGACATTCAGATGGTAGAGTCAGAATTTGGCGTAAACAGAATGAGAACATGGATCCATCATGCCTTGTTACCACTGTGCAGGCTGGTGGTGGTGGTGTAATGGTGTGGGGGAGTTTTCTTGGCACACTTTAGGCCCCTTAGTGCCAATTGGGCATCATTTAAATGCCATGGCCTACCTCAGCATTGTTTCTGACCATGTCCATCCCTTTATGACCACCATGTACCCATCCTCTGATGGCTACTTCCAGCAGGATAATGTCACAAAGCTCGAATCATTTCAAATTGGTTTCTTGAACATGTCAATGAGTTCACTGTACTGAAATGGCCCCCACAGTCACCAGATCTCAACCCAATAGAGCATCTTTGGGATGTGGTGGACCGGGAGCTTCATGCCCTGGATGTGCATCTCACAAATCTCCATTAACTGCAAGATGCTATCCCATCAATATGGGCCCACATTTCTAAAGAATGCTTTCAGCACCTTGTTGAATCCATGCCACGTAGAATTAAGGCAGTTCTGAAGTCGAAGGGAGGTCAAACACAGTATTAGTATGGTGTTCCTAAGTGTGTGTGTGTGTGTGTGTGTGTGTGTGTGTGTGTGTGTGTGTGTGTGTGTGTGTGTGTGTGTGTGTGTGTGTGTGTGTGTGTGTGTGTGTGTGTGTGTGTGTGTGTGTGTGTGTGTGTGTGTGTGTGTGTGTGTGTGTGTGTGTGTGTGTGTGTGTGTGTGTGTGTGTGTGTGTGTGTGTGTGTGTGTGAGATGCATTTTAGGATTTTGGACTATTGGTTGTGAGTGGCACTGTACGGCCAAAAAGGGTCCCCCTTTCTGATGATGAATTTCATGTTTGTGCCCAATGTCATCAAAACCATTAACTTTCAAACTTGTAATTTCATGCTAACTGAGAGATGATAGCGATTAGACTTAAAGATTATTCACATATAAACAACATATTACTCATCCAGCCAAAGATAGATTCAAAACATTATTTTGCCCCAGACTGAATATTTAAACTTTACAAATGTATGAAAATTGCATGTTTGGGTTTTAGTGTTTTGTCTAAATAAACCAGTTATTAATGATATACATAGATGTTGATAATGCTTTTTTTTTGTGCTCAACTCCAGGATGAAGGGAAAGACAAAGCTCTTCGCTCCTCCTCTGCCTTCTTCTCCCAACTGCAAGACCAAGTAAAAAGCCAGATCAAAGGGGCTGTGGACCCGGGCTCCAAGAAGAAGAAACACAAGGAAGTCTCAGTCAGCAAACTCAAGTTGTAACGTGTATTATGAGGATTGTGTTCTGATTATGCATATTTCTTTGTACAGATTTTATAAGAGGATGCTGCAATATAGGTTGTCCAGTGGTTAACCACTGCGCTTGCAACTTTGTAATAGGCAATAAAGAGTCTTGCTGAAGGTATTCAGTCTTTGTGAATTATTAATTTTACACTTTCAATTTCTTCAGATATGGTTCATTTGATGGAAGATTATTGCTCAAGTTTCACACTACTATTGGCAACTCCCTTATGTTGCATGAGTTTTCAGAGGACTTTGCTGATCAAAACATTTGAACTGAGGGGTTTAGTTTAAAACATTTGAGCTTAGGGGGTTTAGAGCTCTGCTATGTGCAGCTTTACTTTGGTTTTCCTTAGCTTTTTGAAAATATATTTTTTTGACATTTTGTGTGGGTTTTGATAGAAGAGAAATGGGGTGTAGTTTGTGTGCTCAAAAAGCAGTGGCAAAGAATCAAACCCATGCTACAATGTTATACACAAGTATATTGGATACAAATTCTCATTTGCAACAATGGATGTTACTATAGACAGTCCTGTGGCTTACCAAAACGAGTGACCCAACCAACCAAGTGTGGTATGATGGCCGGGGCCAGATGTGTCGGATCCTCTAGAGTGTTTCCCTCACTGCCTTGTAGGATTACAGAGAGTGCTTTGAATGAAAACAAAAAGTAAACAGGAGTACTTAAGGTGATAACAGCTTGAGAGAGGCTAAATGTCAATAGCAAGAATCTGTCATGGTAATAAGCAGGCCCCAAGTATTTGAGCAGAACAGCATATTGGAACAAACAAATGATCAAACTGGAAAATTATTCCCTGTGTTGATGTATACCAGTTCAGCTTACTGGAGTAGCCTGCACTGTCCCCAGACCTCAACCCGATAGAGCATCATTGGGATGAAATGGAATAGACTGTTTACAGCTTTAATGTGCTGCCTTCCAATCTGCAGCAACTACATAATGACATTGAGTCAAGGACCAACATCCCTGTGGGACGTTTTTTGACATCTTGTAGAATGCATACCCTGAAGTAACAAGCTGTTCAGTAGGCAAAGGCATCTAACTTGGTACTAGATTGGTGTACCTAATAAACTGGTCACTGGTTGTATGTGCAATGGAGGCATCGGCTTAAAATAACTCTTCAAAAATATCTGCCCAGGTTTTAGAATTTATCTGGATTTTAGCTATACTTAGATGAAATATATACATAGTAACAAATATGAGTTCTCATTCCAGACAATGATTTGTCCGTTATTTTTATTTCACTACATTTTGTCTTAACCGACAGATGCATTTACAACATGTATTGCAGTGTAACCATTGTGTCTGTTCTATAGGTAATTTACCGCTTCTACTGTCAACATTGCCTTCTAGTGGTGGTGTAAACAGGCGTGAACCAACCGATATAAAGCAGTTCTATTATCTATCTGAACCGCCCACTTTAGGTATTTTCCCATGACGTCTGCTAGTCATCCGGGTGTTTTTCCCCTTTTCTTTTTTTTTTTTTAACATTCACGGAAGGATACGAAAACATCCACGGAAGGATCGCAGTTACGGAACTGAGTCCAAAACAACTCAATAAGTTATTGCTATTTACCTGACGATCGCGACAGGTAATGGCAACATTTTATTCAGTCAATGTAACATTGAAATGATCTACACATATTTATAGTTAGTTAACGTCCGTTAGAGCGCCTAATGCGTTTTGCGTTGAAACATCACTGCATAGTTTCGCAGGCTAATTGCTAACGTTAGCTAGCTAGCTCCATAGTACAGTCTGAGGAGTTAACTAATCTTACAAATGTATTTTTTTTATTGTCCTGGGATGAACAAGCAATGTTATGTTAACTATCTGGGTAGTTATTTCGTTCACATTTTGCAATGAACATAGATTTTCTTAATGCCATAAAATATGCTGTACTGTATGTACTTCCTGGATACGATGTTATCTAAAGTTAGCTAGCCAGCAGTGTTATTGTTTAGTGCTCTGGGTACTGCTAACATAAGATTAGTGTCTGTCTGTTTACGTTTGAGTGTTTTCGCTGAGGACTGTACAGAGCGAGTTATAGTGTATACATTTATCCTAAATAGCTGGACAACCACACAACTCAGTAACTCAAAAATGTACTTAATAATATAGTTGTTTGTGAGATTCTGTGCCTGGCTGTATTAGCCTACTTACTGGTGTGGTCATCAACCTGCTCACATGATCTGGGTGACTAACTAGGATCGAAACCTCCCCTCATTCACTCTCCTCCCTTCTCCTTCATCGTTCCATGAACAAAAGATAGGTGAAGAAATATGGTGGGTCATGACAGCATGGTGGAGTGGCGAATAAATAGTCAGACTTGCCAATTAGCATTTTCTCTTTTAGAGACAACAGTCCCTTTGTTTCCTTAGTTGGCCATCATGCTTGGCGGCGGATTCAAGGCAGAGAGACTTCGGGTCAATCTTCGACTGGTGATCAATCGCCTAAAACTCTTGGAGAAAAAGAAAAGTGAGTCTGGAACCTACGCACACGCATGAAGGAAAAGCTGTAGCCTCTTCTCTGTTCATTGACGTTTTGTGTCTTTAGTAGAACCGCTAACAGAATGGCTCTTCTGTCTCTGTAGCTGAGCTAGCTCAGAAGGCACGAAAGGAGATTGCGGACTACCTATCATCAGGAAAGGATGAGCGAGCGAGGATCCGCGTGGAGCACATCATCAGAGAGGACTACCTGGTTGAGGCCATGGAGATCCTGGAACTTTACTGTGACCTGCTGCTGGCTCGCTTTGGCCTCATTCAATCCATGAAGTGAGTGTGCCCACATAGGGACTCTGACTGGCACTTCTCCAATGGGTTTAGAGATGAGGAGAGATGATGCGAGTAGCCTGAATGAGGACAAACGACAACAAAAAGAAGCAGAATTGTCCCCATTCAACAAAGTCTCCCTGCCCCTATGATGGGTGTTTGAGTATGGCCTAAATGTCTGTGTGTCCTGACAGGGAGCTGGACCCTGGCCTACAGGAGGCTGTATCCACACTCATCTGGGCAGCACCCCGTCTACAGTCTGAGGTCAACGAGCTCAAAACTGTAAGTTGTGTGTTATTTGCATCTGTGTTAACCTCGGAGGGAGCGTGTGTAGTTGCTTAGTCTAATCATACTTGTTTTTAAATGCCGTCTATACTCTTTCTGCTGTATAATAATTGATACTGGTCTTTTTTCAAACAGGTGTCTGATCAGCTGTGTGCTAAATACAGCAAGGAATACGGCAAGCTCTGTAGGACAAACCAAATTGGAACTGTCAATGATAGGGTATGAACTTTCCAGTGGTCTGCTTCAAAATGTACATGTATGGAGATGTTTTTGTGAACCTAAATCTAGCTCGTCTTTCTTTCTCCCATAGCTCATGCACAAACTGAGTGTGGAAGCTCCCCCTAAGATCCTGGTGGAGCGCTATCTCATTGAGATTGCCAAGAACTACAATGTCCCCTATGAGCCAGACGCCATGGTCAGGGTGAGTATCTCACTAAAACCATGGGCCCTCTAATTTTACTGTTAACTTAAAAAAAAAAAAAGCCTCTCAAAGTCCTGGACAAGAAATCCCTTATCTCTACAGGCATTTGTCAAGCTCTGCTTAGCATAAAATAGCAGGGTCACTAGAAATATCTCAGGCTGGCTCACCATTTGTTCCCAATCAGTCCTGTCGTACAAAGCTGTCAATGACTCCAAACACCAAGTAGACAGCCTTTGGCCCTCCACCTTTAAATTATGTTTTATGCCATCACATCAGGTCTAATTATCAGAAATTTTGATTAGGTTTCTGGCCACATGTGTTACACGTGACTACAGTTTGCATTGAATTGTTGGTAATATCAACCCTGCAAGTGAATAGTTATTTCCTCATCTCAAACTAAATCAAGGGAAGTGTGGGCCACCACTGTGTCGAGTTTCACAGAACAAAAAAGAATGGGAGATAAAAATGATGTAAATGGACTGTAGCTAAGGAAGTATTGTTCTCTCGTCCTTGCTGAAAGCACATTTTGAGCTTTCCGAAAAGGCCCAAATGGATAAACAGCACGACACATACGTTAGTCTTTTCGGTAGGTACAAGAACAGGGCTTATATTACAGTTTTACTGTATTTCTGTGTTACATAAATGTATCCAGAGGTATATGGTCAGAGATTAATGTGCGTAATGTATTGACTTAAGTAACTATCCACTGGTCTGTATGTCAGAGACACTGGGCCTGGTTGTAGTTAAATGCACTCCCCTGGGGTTGTGTACGTCTCTGTGCCCCCCTGACTCGATAATGTGCCCCCCCCCCCCCCCCGTAGCCTGAAGCATGTCAAGGAGAGGAGGCTGACCTCATAGACGTGGACTCAGACTTCAAGAAGCCAGGCGGTGGAGGTGGTGGAGGAGGTGGCTTCACCGCTGGAGCCATGCCCATGCCCATGGGCCCCCCGGCGTTCAGCTACCCCACACCAAGAGGACCAGTAAGATCCCCCCCGACAAGCACTTCAATGGCACTTAACTCTTGTCTGATGAGTTTGTTAGTTAAGGCTGATAGGAATGGGATGTTTTGTTTCATTAATGTGGTTATTTTGTTTCTCCAGGCACCTGGCCCCATCGGATTCAACGGGCCCCCAGTTGGCACTTATGACTCCTTTAATAACTTCCAGCCCCCTCAGCCTCCAGCAAGAGGAGGGCAACCCCCGGAGCTGCCCAGCTGCCCCCCCACCTATGAGTCTGTAAGTGTCAGACCCCCCCCCCACCCCCTGCCCTGTTCAGCTTCTCCAGACTGATGGACAGACGGACAGTTCACCTTTCAGGGAAGACGAGTTCATTATCGTTTGCTTGTGTCACCGCTGGCTATGCTGAAAGGATATGATAAGGATAGGATAAGGAGATGAAGTGGGGTTATGGACCATAGCTGGTGTGGACTACTAATCACTAACCATGTGCTGAATTGAATACTGCCATCTTTGAATTATTGAAGTATGATATTCAGTAGGTGGTTTTTAGTGGATGTGCCAGGGAAGCTGTATTATTTTATAAGAAGTTTATATTATTTGCTTGTGCTTTTTGCTCATTCTTACCCTGGCGGTGTTGGGTTTTTTCATGAATGCACTAGCTGAATATCCAGTCACATACTAACATATAACCCAGTTTGTCTCTGACTTTCAATGCATCTTAAACATTTTAAGGATCTTAAAACACGGTTGTCTTTTTCAGATTGATGATCTATGTATTAAACCTTCTGATCCATCCCAGGTCATCGGTAAGTTTGCCTACACGCCATTCTCCAAGACAGTTTTGCTGGCTTGCTGCATCGGGTTGAATCTGTGATGTCAGATCAAACCTCTTTCTACAGGCCCCGGACCATCACCCCAGCACTACGACAACAACGCCCTCCCCGAGCTGCCCTCCGTTCCTGACACGCTCCCCACTTCCTCTTTGGGAGGCAGGGGAAATACAGCCAGCTCCGATGACATCGACTTTGATGACCTGTCACGGCGCTTTGAGGAGCTGAAAAAGAAGACCTAGTCCTCCAGCATACCATCATGGCCCAGGTGTTGTCACGGTCACCACGGATATCAGGAAGTCGTTAAGATATGGATTGGCACTCTCTTTGTCAGTGAAACTCTCGTCACTGTGTGGTCTTTACAGATGTTAACGTTACCGTATCTCATTCGAAACGAAGGCGTGTCACTCTGGTACACTAGCTGAAGGTCATTCTGAGGTAAATCTTCAATACATTGTACAGTGCATTGTAATATCAACTAGATCTAATCAAAACACAGTATATATCAACTTTTTATGAAGACTTTGGATATTGAATGGCCTTCCTGATAGTAGCTACGCTATGTAATCTGTAATGGAATTTCCAATACAGCATGGACCTCAGGCTTATGCCCTGCTTGTCAAAATTAACCCTTTTACATTTTGGGACATTATGTGGTAGATATTAATATAGTCTTTAGTAATAGTGAGACACAGATTGGTGTAATACAGGACCGTAATAGTTTGGCTGGTTTCATGAGACAGTTTTCAGCTCGTCACTGAATCGTATACTAGAAAAACCTGTTTTGTGGCACTCCTTTGTGTCAGGAAGTACCCAGGGCTAGGACATATTCAAGGTTGTTGGACCCCGTCCCTGTGGGTCTTCACACTCCATTTCTCGACCTGGCTCTGAAATTTTAGTGACGTCAGAAATCCTTTCTATAACATATCTGTGACTCCACATTGGGTGAAGAGAGACAGACTTGTGGTTTTGAATCTGGGATATTGAAATATGTATTGTTAGGCTATTTACTGGATTGTTAGTTTTCTTTGTTTCACAAAAAGTAGGAAAATAATCTTTTTGATTTGTATATTTCTTTTCTCTTAATAAATGTAATTTGTTTTGAAGAGGATTTTGTTGTACCCCAGACATGCACTTTCCATATTTGTTTATTATAACCCATGCGGAAATAATAGTCTTAGGGTTGTAAATATTTCCTTTAAAGTTGAATGGGTTCTTCCCCTTTGAATGAGCCAGCCTAATTCAGATTTCTTTCTCTCAGAACAGCACAATTTTTAAAAGAAACACAATTGATCAAAATATAATAGGATAAACAAAAATGTAATATAACCCAGTCTTTGTTTAAGACAGGTTTCTAGTGTGAGTCAGTATGGTTGTGTTCACCCAGGCAGCCTCATTTGGGTTGGGTTTTTACACTCATTTGAGCAATCACATTGTCTTATTTCAGATCTAATCAGTTTGATCAAAAGAACAATTACAGTTTAAGAAAAGATCCGATTTGGGCTGGTTGTGTGTATCCAATTTACGATGTTGGTTACGTGCACCTTACTGCATTCGCCTTAGTTACCATCTTATCAGAGGCCTTCCCATTTTAAGTTTGTCAGTGTGTGACTGTCCTCTCCGACTGTGTGCACAACATGCATATAACCCACGTCAATTGGTTTTTGTTAAATTGTTTTTATAAAAATATAATTGAAAGTTGGTGATGGAAGGAATAGTGGGTTGCTGCTCCAGCCTTATTGTTTTGGTGCATAGGTGATGGATGGAAGTAAGGACTGTCTACTACACCATCCAAAATAAGTTTTAGTTTGTACTGTGTGGCCGAGGGTGGTCTAGCGGTCTGAGCTGCTGTCTTCGGTACACACATACTGCAAGGGTTCGATTTCAGTCCACTGCTATTTAAGCACACTCACTCCTTTGTTTTTTTTGTTCTGTAAATAAAATCATAAAATACCACAAAATAACTTTGAAAACACTACAGTGACAAGCTCACTGCTTTGCCTTGTGTTCTTACTCTTATGATATTATGTAGGATTGTTGGAAGAATGTTTGATACTGATGTTGATTAGCAAATATAATAGCCTTTTTTGTTTTCTTTTTACCAAAAACAACGGTTAAATAAAGGAAACACTTCAAATATAATTTTAAAAGTGGATCATTTTCCTGTAATGTGTGTAATTATTTCTGTACTTCTATACTGTAGAGGATGCTGTTGAGTCACGTCATCTTGGCAAGAGAATCAGTGATGCCGTAACCTTGGTAGGTGCAGTGTAACAGTTTGGCCACTAGAGGGTGAACTACTACATGATCAGTGGCTGTTGGCTGATGCCTTCTCATTGACTGAGGAAGGTAAAGGGTTACACAAACTGGTGGGATGTCTCAACCCACTCAATAAGCCTCATTCAACATCCCCATTCAACATTTTACCAGGTTATCTGGGTTGAGTGTCTCCACGGAAACTAGTCTCTTCAGCCTTCAGGGATCCATCTCCAAGGGAACAGAGTTTCATTCAGCGTCAGTAAATTGAAGAAAATAGATTTTTTTATGAGTACTAAGAATAAAGCCCCGTTTCACAATGTTTTCCATGATTTGTGCTGATAATAACCTTCCTGTTTATTGGACCCTTGTTGTTCGTAGCTTTGAAATTCTCCATGAAATCCCACGAGGAAGGCTTTGGCCAATGCTGATGTTATTGTCCTGAGTACACAAGTACACATGTAGAAATGTTACCTTTGGGATGTCTTTACTGTGGAGGATACGTTTGAAATTCCAATTCTCCCTGTGCTGATATCTTCCAAGATTTGCCTCACCAGAAAGAACTTTGGATCCGTGTCACTCCGGTTTTACTCATGGTCAGAAAACAAAGCACCGTGTCCTGGAGGCTGTCTCTGGTTCTGTAGCCGCATGAGAGAGCTGACCCAGCCAGGTGAGTCACTGGGCAGTACCACTGATAAACAAGTATCTGACTGTGGAGGACACTGAGCTTTTCTGACAGCTCCATCCAACTCCCTGGTGGCAATACATGCTGCTACCCCCTTCTGAGATATATATACCAGGCTGGGGATAGACACCAGGCCCGGTAATCCTTATATAGTCCACTAGTATAGAGCAAGAGAAGGAAGAAAACTAGGAGTCACCCAGGTCTGGTGGTTTCAGAGTAAGGGTATGTAAGTATTAAATAAGTTCTCACAGTTAACACATGCCTTGAGTTGTTCTAAATACTTGTAAACAGGTTTGCACACTGGAGAATTATAGTTGGGTCTCCTTAGGATGACAGTTATATAGCAGTCGAAATTAAGGATGACAGTTACACAGCAGTCGGAATTAAGGATGACAGTTATACAGCTGTCAAAATTAAGGATGACAGTTACATAGCTGATGAAAGTGAAGTGATGCTGGGGTTGGGAGTGGTTTTCTAACCACTCCTTTTCAGTACCTTTGAGAAAAGGTTGTCTGTTGCCAAAAACTGGAAGGTAAAGGAAGCCAGGCCATATACTAAGACAATTGGGTCATTATTACTATACTCTGTAGTAATAAAATTATTCTTAATACTTAAGTTTTACATTCAACTTGAGGTTAAAACAATTACTGCTGACAACCCTTTGTTCAAACAATGTAAGAAGAGTGGTTTTAGTCAAAGGTTTTAATATTGCAACAATGAAAGCTGAAGTGAAAAAACAACTGCAGAAGCTTGCATGCTATGAGTCATCCAGGGAGAAATTAAAGCCCTGAAGCGCTCCTTGCTCTTGGCAAAATGTATTTTTACTGTGCTTAAGGGAAACTGAGATACATTTACTTTTAGGTTGTATGTTCACAGAATATTAATATTCCCCCTTCCAAATGTTCATTAGTCATTAGTGTTATTGAGTCGCACATGATTGTACCAAATAAAATGTTTACATGAACTTGAATAGATTTTTAATCTCTATTATACAAAACAATAAATTGGCTTGAATGTAACATCGGTCAGATATTTGTTAGGAAATGGCTTATTGTCTGTCTTATCGTTTTGACCATGTTGTTGCAATTGGATTTATCTCACAACCTCCATCGATACTGTTCCATTGCTGAGGTTCGATTATAGATTGCATATTCACTCATGTTCAGTTCTCAGTTCTAGGGCAACTCTAAACATGAATGAACACATTATCAATCTCATGTATGATCAATTTAAGACCCTGGGAACAAATGATATGTTGGACAAGCTGCTTTTTCGCCTATGGATAAAGGCTTAGTATTATATTGTTATTTTTTTCATCAAATATTCTTTGTCTTAGAGATAAACATTCTTCGTCTTGCAGCAGTGTTGAGCACACTAACTAGCAGAGGGCAGACTTTGTTAACAGGGGAAAAAAGGCAATTATAATAGAAGACTCTCAGAGGTTTCTGATGGGAGAGGAGAGGTCTGTTCATTAGATTAGCTCTGTGTCATATCCGACTCCATGTTAAAGTCCTGACATGCCAACGCTCTCAGGTCAGGTGTCCAGACTGAGGAGGAAGTACGGTCAAGCGTAATGCTATTATCACTACCAACGTACAATCATCCTTTACTGACCAGTCATTCCGGAGGACGCTGTATGTGTGATGTCTTTGTCCAGTGAGTTTACACTTACTTTGAATTGTTCTTCCACATGTTCTTTTGCTGGTCTGTCCATTAACTCCATACATTTCAGTGGGACTCTGGATCAGAGTCACTAACATGAGTTAGACAATCCCAACCATGACATTAAGACAACTACAATTACTGTCTGTCTAGGAGGAAATGAGTCTGGATATTAAAAAAAATCCTAAACTTTCTGCATAGCACGTCATATGACACATGTTGTGATAAGGAAGAGGGACACAGGAGTCCTAGAATATTAACCTTGGGAATATCTGTCTCAAAGACATGCTTTGTTTCTTTAATATTTAGTCCATTAATTCCAATAAACACACATTATTATTGGATTTTTCAAACAAAGTAAATTGTTTTACCTAAGCAAAATAAAAATGTATGAGCAGTATGGTACCAAATAAATATAACAGAGTAATTTCATACAGAGTGTAAATGAATGTACAATGAACGACAATGAAAGGTAATCAGGTATAGCATACTTCCTAAATATTACATTTTGCTGAAATGTTTCAGTTGATACATATTATGTCTTATGGATAATTGTTTCTTATGATTAACAAGTATTCCATAAAATATTAATATATTTTCAAACTCATTTTTTCAATGTGCCACATTGAAAGTCATTGCAGCAGAGCAGATGCTGTAAGCTGTTGGGCATCTGGCATTCCAACCCTGTCAATCCTCTGGAGACGGCATGTCAAGCTAAATTGGTTCCCTCAGTGTATTTCCCTACCAGAGTACAATTTACACCTCTGCTGTTGTTCTGTTAAACAGAGAAGACAGGCCTCTTGTCAGAACTTTTCTTTTCAAGATCTAAGAAGGGAAGCTCAATAGAATATAAATCCCTTTGAAACTTATAGGCACACTGACATTGTGTGTCATACTAAAACAGGTTACTATCCTTCTTAATCCACCTCAGAGGAAAACAGCTCTATTCCAGCATATACACTACCATTCAAAAGTTTGGGGTCACTTAGAAACTTCCTTGTTTTCCATGAAAACATACATACAATTTTTTTGAATAGAAAATATTGCAAAATTAATAGGAAATATAGTTATTGACAAGGTTATAAATAATGTTTTTTAATTGAAATAATAATTGTGTCCTTCAAACTTTGCTTTCATGAAAGAATCCTCCATTTGCAGCAATTACAGCCTTGAAGACCTTTTCTGGTTTTCAATTTGTTGAGGTAATCTGTAGAGTTTTAACTCTTTGCTTTCTGAAGCACCTCCAAGCTGGATTGATGGTCACTTACGTACCATACGGTCAAGCTGCTCCCACAACAGCTTAATAGGGTAGAGATCCGGTGACTGGCCACTCTATTATAAAAACAATACAGCAGACTATCACATTGCCTTCACCATGCTTGACAGATCAATCAATCAATATGTATTTTTTTGCAATTCTGCCTAGAAGGCCAGCATCTCAGAGTCACCCCTTCACTGTTGACGTTGAGACTGGTATTTTGCAGGTACTATTTAATGAAGCTGCTAGTTGAAGACCTGTGAGTTGTCTGTTTCTGAAACTTGACACTCTAACGTATTTGTCCTCTTGCTCAGTTGTTCACCGGTGCCTCCCACTCCTTCTATTCTGGTTAGAGCCAGTTTGCACTGTTTTGTGAAGTACACAACGTTGTATGAAATCTTCAATTTCTTGGCAATTTCTCGCTTCGAATAGCCTTCATTTTTCAGAATAAGAATAGACTGATGAGTTCCGAAGAAAGTTGTTTCTGGCCATTTAGTGCCTGTAATCGAACCCACAATTGCTGATGCTCCAGATACTCAACAAGTCTAAGGACAGTTTTATTGCTTCTTTAATAAGAAACAGTTTTCAGCTGTGCTAACATAACTGTAAAAAGGTTTTCTAAGGATTCAATTTTTCTTTTAAAATTATAAACTTGGATTAGCAAACAATAATGTGCCATTGGAACACAGGACTGATGGTTGCTGATAATGGGCCTCTGAACGCCTATAGCTACAGCTACAAAAGGAATTTACAACATTAACAGTGTCAACACTTTATTTCTGATCAATCTGATGTTATTTTAATGGACAAAAAAAAAAGATCATTTCTAAGTGACCCAAACCTTTGAACGGTAGTGTACATTAAATAAATATAATTATGCAGAATAGACAGGTTTCAAAACTTTGACAGAAGCCAATTCAGTTTGAGGCTTTGTCATATGACTGTGAGAGCAGCCACTGACATTATCTTATTCAGCTCTCTGTGGTATTCCTAGTCCAGATATTTAACCAATCTCTATCAATCCCTTAATTTATACATAAAGTTGGGTTCATGTTTTCAGTTTTTTAACACTAGTACTTTTTCTAACACTCAGATTAGTTATGCTTTTGTAAAACTGTTCGTAAGGGAAAATCTAATTGTTTTGTTAGAATCCTGTACAGTTGGTTGTCTGTTGTAGAGGATATTACCTTTCAGGAGCAGTTCTAAATCCTCACTCTCTTCTACTGCCACTGGCTTGAGGAGGAATGCAAAGAAGATTGCCAAGCCAATCACCTGAGAATTAACCCAAAAGATAAAAGCGGGAATTTAATTTATCTGGTAGAATCTGACAGACTGAACCAAACTTCCCGGAACTGTGTCTAAGACAGAATAGCCTGGCCCCCTTACCTTAAGAGGCTGCAGGATGAAGATGCTCTGGAAGAGCGACAAGGCCAGAGAGAAAGCCCACTGGATGGATTTTTCCTTCCCATACAAAAAGCCATAAATCAGGGTGAAGTACGTGGACACAACACTAATGGACACGAGTAAGAACCAGCCCACAAACACAAACCACCAGGGCAGCCAGCAGCTTGAGCTTTTCTTCTCCTTAGCAACTCGAGGAGGGCTAGGAAAGGAGGCACAGAGTATACTTAGCTATTTGGCAAAAGGATAGAAATCGCTTCTGCACAAACACAAATGAATAAAAAGAGTCTATCTATTGATTCTGTTACTTATATTCCTCATCTGTGAAGTAGGTTTTGCAACCTGTAAGCGATGTGGCTGGTGAAGACCATCTCTGACGTCTTCAGCAGCAGATGGACAGTGTTTAATATGTTTTGTGAGGCTTCTGGGGTAGGGAAGGCACTACTGTCCAGCTGTTCCAGGCACGTGGACAGATGTTGAAGGCAGTTCAGGACAAAATGGCTGCAGTAAACCCAGTGGGGGTCACTCTCGCTCAGCCCTAGTGAAGCATGGAGAGAAAATGAACATTAACACTGACATGGAAAACCACATGAACTGATGTTACGTGGTTGTAATTGCAGCTATTGCGGATGCCTTGTTTGCTCTGTCTGTACCTTGCATGAGCTGAATAACCCTGTGCACTCTGTTGAAGGCTGAGTAAAGGTCATCACATGTTTCTAGCCTCTTCCTCATCTCAGGTATTTTGTTCCTCTGGCTTTTGCAGAGCAAATTCAACATCTCCTCTGTGTCCTAGATGAGCAAGCAAAACCCAGGCATACAGTAAGGATGAAACACACTAAAACAAAGTTGTTAGTTCCAATCATATTGGTTCCTAACCAATACGACTGTATGTCCTTGGGGGTTTGAAAGGCATCGTTAAAAGTAATAAATAAAGAGACTGTCTGAAGGCTATGGACAAAGTATGGATCAAAACACAGCAACAACACTGCATCTTGAAAAATGTAAAGAGAAGACCTTAAGAATTGTTGGCATGGTAACAGTGTGGGGTTTCAGGTCCTGTATATCATGGCTCTTCTCCTTTGGTTGGGTGATGTTTGGCTTTATGCTGCGAAAAATGGTGATGATCAGGATATTGATGGGGAACATGAGCAATCCACTCTCCACCCCCACCATGATCTCGTCCCAAGTGACCTTCAGTGAAGCTGAGAGATGAAGCACAGAAGGTCACAGAATCAAGAGACAATAACAGACGATGTGTCCCTCATTATAAACCGGAGGGTTCAAAACCTTAATGTTGATTGGATAAATATATGAGACCGTACACCACAAGTATAACATAACTCTACCATATGCCTAAGAGCCCCCAGACATGGTTATTCATTATATACCACACCCACTGTGCTGTATTGCTGAAATATACTGTATCATACTGTGTCTGTCAATTGTTTTGTATTGTTCTTATTGCGGAATGTCATAACTCCATATTTATCACAGGGCTTGGGGTAAAAAAAAAAGGTCTATCCAGGCAGTATAGTTAATTAAAAGAATGAAGCTGAAGCTGTATCTGTTGAAAGAATCTGTTGACCGTCACCTGAAGATTTATGTGGAGCCAATTCAAATGGAAAAGCTTTGAGGTGTTTCAGAGGAGATGCTATCAACACTTCTGCCTTTAATACGGCAGAATGTCTTAACTGACCAGTTCTGCTCATACATTTGCTCCTTCATCCTATTTGTACACTTGTTTCTCTCCCTCTCCCCACCACCGCCCCCAGTCTTTATGTTGTTCTGCAGTGGGTCTGCCTTATCTGATCACACTCAGTTCCAGTATGTAATGTGATACGTTGCTGCCATTATACTGTAGGTTGCCATTTCTTGCAAGATTCCTGTTCTTTAATAACTGGTTAAATTGAAAGGGTGACATCTTCCTTCTGAAATAATTAGTACCTCTGTGAACACTGAGGCCTTTAATGGGGCCTTTAATGGGGCTTAAAACATAAGGCTGCTGCCTCTAAAATGTAATGTATGTAATCACCCATGTCTTTACACAATCCAAGGTCAAATTGCATGTACCTAATATCATGCTGTATTTCTATGGTTGGATGCTTACCAATGGTGAAGATGACTGGAGACTGGGTGTCTTTGGGAATGTTCCAGAAAGCAATGTTGATGGCCATGGTGCAGAGTAGGAGGCTCATGCAGCAGGATACCCTCTGTGCCCGGGTGAAGGGGCTTCGCCAGGGAGGGTCCACTATGGACACCCAGATGTGCTCATCTCTGAAGCCTGTGGAAGTCCTGCTCTGGAAGATATTCCTGAAACATGGAATGTGGGACTGTAGGTGATGACCTAGGCAAAGGTCATGGGACACTGGGACAAGGATAAGGTAAGGAAACTCCAAAAGTATTTGAACAGAATAGTATGTTTTTGGGCTCTGTATTCCACAACACCTGGGATTAGAAATGACCAGGGGAGTGCAGATGGATGAAAATACCCTCACATTTAAACTGACAGTCTGCACTTTAGCACTGTAGTCAATGTATAATCACAAAAGCCATTTGCACTATATTGATTTAGAATGAGCCAACCATGACGCGTGACAAGACGTTTGGTCTTGCCTCATGTATTTGGGGTGTAACTTAAGTGTTGGTCAGACCATCACCTGAAGCTTCGGATCTCGTTGTTCTTGGCAGCGTTGAGGGTCTTCCTGGTTAGCCCCTCCCCTCTGTCAGAACTGAGCCATGATGAAGACAGGAAGTGCCAAACCTTATGTGTCTGAAGGTCCTGTATTGTCACCTTGTTGAGATACCTGGGTGGTGGAAATGTAATATCAAACTCAAGAAACTAATTATTATTCCCTCAGTATAGGGATAGAGTTTTCTAAACTGTCTCTGCCAGAAGAGCATATTTTGATTATGGTATTTAAGGCAGGTATTAAACTGAGTCAGAGTGGCCTTTTAGGACAGGAGGCATGGATAACATTTTAAAGTGTCACTGTGATGAAACTCAACCAGCTCTCCTAAGGCGAGGGGACCAAAGCTTTATAATGTCACCCTTAAACGGCACTAACAGCCCAGTATTTATAGGTCCTAGTTGTCCTTGAATATTCGTAATAAGAGTGCATAATGTCACATATTATGTTTAAACATGCCACTCAAGAGTACTTAATAAGGTAATAATAATTACAGCGAAGATGGTGTCATCTGCCCTGGTGCTTACCAGGAGGGCTGGCCCCCAGAGTTGTCAAGGCACAGCCGGATGCCTGTCAGGTCCCCTAGGGGGAAGGGTGTGGTCAACAAGAACATGTCCACACCCCCTCTTTCAAATACAGGTTTATCAGGGTCATTTAAGAGGTGGGGCTCACTCTCGACCTCTGTGCCAATCAACTGGACTGTTACCTAAATAACACAAGTTATACTCCGGTAAGCATATATGCTGACATTAACACTCCCATGCTATTTTACCAAATAAGTTAATGAGCTATTCATTTTACCACCCTGTCTTACATTAGCAGTGGTACTCGCCCCTTTCCTATTGCCAGTCTGGATATTCAGAAGGTAGTTATAACTGGCACACGGGTGGTTGTCCTTCAGCAAAGTCACATTTCTCTGTGAAAACAGAACAAAGGGGTTTTCAGTGTTTGTGTAGGTGTGCGTATGAGTGACTATGCGCACAGGTTGCCTAGGGTTACCTGTAGGCCGAGCCCATATTTAATACACACTCTGCCAGGAAGTCCTGAGATGTGTGAGACGGTGTTTTCAACTTCTCCATTATTGATAGTTAAAATGGGTAGTAGTTAGTGCTTCATCACACTCCCCCAAAAAACTCTCCCCAGGCTATTGAACCCATTGCATTAAAACTTGGCAAACAGTTGTATTTGGCATATATGGTGTCTGGGAATGATATTAACGCAGCAATAAAAAGTGTGAACCTCATACAAACTGGACCAGTGTTAAAGAACTTTCTATACGTGTGTGTGTTGGTAAGATAGTGTGCTAATGTGCATGAGGTATATATTGTGTGTGTGTGTGTGTGTCTGTGTGTTTAAATCCTCGTGTGCAATTTATTTTCTTTATTAAATTCCCTAATTTTGTGTCCTCAAGCAACAAAAGCCTTGATGGACTCACCCTGGCGAAGGCCCTCCTGTCTGCATAGCACGCCCAGAGTAGAGTGATCAGGTACAGGCTGAAGAAGATGGATAGCAGTACCACCACCACGTAGTTCTGCTTCACTGTGGCAAAGTACTGAGCTGTGAGGGACACGTCCACGCGGTTGGGCATCACAAAGAAGGAGCTCCCAAACATTGTCAGGTGGCTACAGCGACAATAGGTCAACCCTGGTGTTGACTCTATCCCAACCTAGAGCCAGACAAACACATTCACGCTGTGGCACAAACCCACAAACCGACGCTTGCCTATGGGGCTTGTTCGTACTCTGATGGGGACAAATGAGAAACAGAGCTTGTCAAACCGCAGGCTTACCCAGCAGCCAGCTGTACTCCATGCCAGCTGTTTGGTGTCCCAGTACATGCATTTGGTTGTGAAGGTGGTGATCAGTACAGTCTGGCCCTTGATCCAAGTTGAGTTCACCATAGATGCATTCACATACCAGACGCCTGTTTGGTAATTTGTAATGTCAGGGCTGAGCAGCCAGCGATAACCCCCTGAAAGAAGTAGTAGTTCAAAGTACAGTCCTGTTCCCAAAAAACATAAAATGCTAATAAAATCTGAATGCATTGATGTGCAAATAATTTATCCCTAAAACAATTTAGTTTGCATTTGATGCCAACAACACGTTTCAAAGTTGGGACAGTAGAATGTTTATCACTGTGTTGCATCACCTCTTCTTTTAACAATACTCTGTAAGGATTTGGTAACTGAGGAGCCCATTTGCTGTGGTTGTGAAAGTGAAATGTATTCCCATTCTTGCTTGATTTAGGATTTCAATTGCTCAACAGTTTGTTGTCTCCTTTGTCATATTTTTCATTTCATAATACGTCAAATGTTTTCAATGTGTGACAGGTCTGGACTGCAGGCTGGCCAGTTAGGCACCCAACCTCTTTTATTATGGAGCCATGCTGTTGTAATACATGCAGAATTTAGTTTGGAACTGTCTGGCTGAAATAAGCAAGGCCTTCCCTGAAAAAGATATTGCCTGGATGGCAGAATATATTGCTCCAAAACCTATATATATGTAGTTCAGCATTAATGGTGTTCTCACAGATGTTCAAGTCAACCATGCCATGTGCACTAATGCACCCCCATACCATCACGGATGCTGGCTTTTGAGCTGTGCACTGAGGATGGGGCGTCCACGACTCCCAAAAATAATTTACAGCAGACCAGAGGACAGTTTTCCACTTTGCCTCATTCCATCTTAAATGAGCTTGGGCCCAGAGAAGGCGCTGGCGTTTCTGAATCTGTCACAGTGTTGTGGAGTGGAAACAGTCGTAGGAAATGTGGTAAGGATTTCTATAACCCAACTCAAAGCATGTCGAAAACTGACTGAGCCATCCACTAATGTTCTTCAGCCTTGTGCCTTGTATACAGAGATTCCTCCAGATTCTCTGAATCTTTTAATGATATTATGTACTGTAGATGATGAGATCCTCAAACTATTTGCAATTTTACGTTGAGAAATGTTATTCTTAAATGGTTGCACTATTTCCTTGCACAGTCTTTCACAGAGTGGTCCCCTCCCAATCTTAATTTCTGAAAGACTCATCCTCTCTGGGAGACTCTTTATTTTTATCCAATCATGTTCCTGACCTGTTGCCAATTGACCTAATTAGTTGTGTGATATTCCACCAGGTTTAGTTTTTCAGCATTACACAACTTTTCCAGTCTTTTGTTGCCCCTGTCACAGCATTACTTTTTTGTAATGTGTTGCTGGCATCAAATTCAAAATGGGCATATATCTTTCAAGAAACAATAACATTTATCAATTTCAAAATTTGATGTTTTCTTTGTACTATTTGCTATTGAATAATGGGTTTAAATGATTTGCACTTCATTGCATTCTGTTTTTCATTACATTTTACCCAGCTTCCCAACGTTTTTGGAAACATAACTTTTTTGGTTGTATAACATAAAAAGAATATGTGTGCTGCACTTATAGCTGTTACTCTGTTAAATTCAGAATTGCCCATAAACAGATTGTGAATTCCAATAACATATTGAAATAACAGACGTGCTTTTTAGATGGTGAGTCATTAATGTAAATTTTGCCAGCTGGGGTGACGGAAATCACGAGGATGGTACAGAGCGAGCAGTAACTATGTGTTGAAATACCTCTCTACATTACCTGTTTGTCTCAGGACAGTGCGATGTATGTAGTGGGTGTCATTGGGCATGGAGCCCAGGCCTAGAAGTAGCTGAAGGGACACATTGACACTGGGCTCTATGATGAATATGACTGTGACATTGGGGTCCGTAGTGTTGAAAGTGGTCTCAATCCAAGTACCTTCCTCAAAGGATGTATTTGTGTGGAAAAGAGCAGGGGCATCTTGGCGTGGCAGAATGATCTACAGAAAAGGGAGGCAAATCACCAGACCAATTTGCAAGTATGGTTCTCTTTTTTAGGGAAATGGGGATGGAATGACTGCAGACCAAAGTTAAAGATTTTGTTAAGTTGGCCTGATTAATACTGTAGCCTACCTCAATTAAATCAGTCAGGTTTTCCACATTGATTTCCTTGAAACCAACTATTAGCACAAGGTTGCACACAGCCCCTGTGATGTATTCAGTTGTGGGATATGGGCTGCCTGTAGAATTTGTCATCTGACAGAAAAAGAGATCAAATCACAACTGAGCAAAATCACACAAAGAACCAACACAGTCATGCTAAAACACATGTCCTATTCAATGTACGGACCTGTACGTTAACAACAGAGTTGTTTTTCAAAAAGGACATCAGGGCAGATACCGACGGAAGCGTGATGTATGGACCGTCTCCAAACCCTAAAACTTTTTTATCCATTTGTAACGGGGTGAGGCTGATGGAAACAAAACAGATGGCTCAATTTGGACTAACAAGAACAAGATGTGGATAGGGAGTCAGGGGCTGTACCAATGAGTCAGACTGTGGAGGACTGGGGTGGAAAAACCAACCTGATCTGGTAGATGCTGACTGTGGGGTTACTCATGATGAAGGGCACATTGGGCTCACTGGTCACCACTAAGCCTACTGCCTCATAAATATCCAGAGACAAATCAAATGAAATTGTGTCCTGTCGAAGAACAGCTCAATATCAGCCAGATGCCATATCTATGAGCAGTCACAACACACAACCCTACCACTACTACTACTACTACTAATACCACTACTACTACTACTACCACTACCACTACTACTACTACTACTACTACTACTACTAATACTACTACTACCACTACTACTACTACTACCACCACTACTACTACTACTACTACTACTACTACTACTACTACTACTACTACTAATACCACTACTACTACTAATACCACTACTACTAATACAACTACTACTACTACTAATACCACTACTACTACTACTACTACTACTACTAATACCACTACTACTACTACCACTACTACTAATACCACTACTACTACTACCACTACTACTATTAGTATGCAAATGTACACCACTGTACAGATATTGAATGTGTTTGCGGTATGTATGGCTACAGTGGCAGGTAAGTGCGTAACCCACCGCGGTGTTGTTGTTCACACCACATCTCTCCTTTTTGAGAAGCATGAGTCCGCCAGTGCAGTTGATAATGAGGCTGGCAGTGCTGCGGTTGATTTTTAAAGCACTTGGGAACAGCCTCTGGGTTCCTTCTAGTAGAAGCTGAAGGTACATTTGCTGTTGGAGGAGTAAAGGTTTAGGCCTAAATTGGCCAGATTGATCAGTATTACACATTTAATTATATTTCTTGTTAGCTCTGTGGTGATGGTGCCCGTTCCAGAGGATGTAAATTCTGCAATTTACATGTTCAACTTAACCCACCAGACGTATCTATTATCATTGTGTGCATAGTTTACCACGTTGGCATCTGTAGGCTCTCCTACAGTTGTTTCCATGATTTCAAGTTCATTTTGAGCCTCCTGGGGGAAAAAACTGAGGATTGACTCTGAAACTCACAGCTACTGACAACTGCAGTGTAATTGTGTTAAAACTTTACAATTTGACATCAAATACGGTGTGACATCAGAATCTCTGACCTTAAGGAGCTGATCCATGTTTGCCACCTCCAGCTGCATGGCTGACAGATCCCTTGACCAACCTATAGGATGACGAGGAAGATGAAGACACAGAGAGACAGAGAGAGAACAAATCAAACAGATGCATTTAGTTCATTTAAGTACCAGGTTGGTTGAAACAGTGAAAGGTTTTTGACACCGTACTTTCTACCAACTTACGGTTGATGTTCACTTGACGGCGTTCCCTGTACTTCGAGTCGCCACTAGCTCCAAGTTGCTCCTATGAAAGTCAACTCAAGCCATTCATTTTCGCAATAATAATAAACTTAAACTGCACCACACGGTTGAAAAAAAGAATAACAAACACATAAATAACTATTTATTTATTTACACACCATCTACGGAGACAACAGACAGCTAAAAAAAACACTTACCATAAACCTTGATGCGTTTGCAGAGAGATTCAAATCTGTGGGGAAAAAAAAGTTACACAGCACATATTTCATGCAGTACATCTTTGAGCCCTCTACACTTTTGCGGATAAAATGTTATGTCTGCTTAACATGAAGCTTTGGACACAAAGTGTTTTCTCAGACAGGGGGTAACTGAAGGTCGGTACCCTGGGTGCAGAGGAATCCCCGCTGAGCCTTGCAGTTGGTTGATGTCACCAACTGAAATGGATCCATCATCATATATGTGCAAAGGAAAAGACTGTTTCCATTAACTCTGGATACACCAATCACACCTGCAGAGTTATACAGTACAGACACAAAAAATCTTTGAAAATCTTTAAAATACAGTTTTCATGCAATAACATAGTTTAACAGACGTCTTCCTTAAAAGGTCACTTAGGATCTGTTTTAAGCTTTTCCTCAGATCTATCATTTCATTAGAAAATCTACTCCATTTTATTGGTTTGCAGAGAGCTTAAGTCAATTACAGTGTCAGAACTTATGTCAAACAAAACCCAAGTTCAGCCCTGGAACCATATAATTTTGTCCAACAAGTAGTACTCGATTGTGTTAACAAATGTTTTCGTTGTTTTAGTACCTACTTGCCCAATAACAATTAAATGTGATGCGTGGCTTCTTAACACTTTTCATCAAATTTTAGGCTAGTAGCTCGTCTTTTTATTTTATCATATTAGATTGGCATGAATGCATTCGGTCATCACTTCATCAGGTACTCCTGTTTGCATAGCCACTAAAAGTCTTTCTGGTTCAAAAAGCATTTAAAAGATGCCTTTTAAACGGTTGAACCCACTATTTGATGAATGGGAAAACACAATTGTTAAGTCTGAGCAAACTAATTTGAAATTTGCATTTTCAATACATTTTCAACATCTTCTCAAATACATACATATTTTTTATGTATTGTGCTAGCAGAGTATGAGCTTTTTTAGTCTGGGTACCACAACCCAACAATTTGTTTGATATTTATTACGTGTGCTTTAATCTTTGCATTTGTACTTGTAAATGTTCTACCCTCTATTTGCACTTCTGGTTAGATGCTAACTGCATTTCATTGTACTGTATTCATACTGTTCAATGACTATAAAGTGTAATCTAATCTAATACACAGCTATGAATTCAAGTAGGATATTGAGAAGGTAACAAAAGAATTACTTCATAATATCTGTAAATTTGTTGATTTGATTTTCATCAGATATTTTTGTAGGCAAAATTTACATAACCAAATGTGCTTAGACACACCCTCTGCTATGGTTTGGGTAATATGTGCCGGGTCTCATCCCTGCCCCATTTGAATCCCTACTTAGCAGTATTTTTAAGGGTTTGTCAACATTTTCACTCACCAGTTACGGGCTCCTGATACTGTCCTAACATCCCTGTACCCACCCACCAAGTTAGATTCTCTGTCTGTCTCTCTTTTGAGAAGTCCTGTAGGAAAGATTTTGTCTTGCAGTCCAGGGCCTTCAGAAGTTCCCCTCCTCGTTCCTGGCAAGACTCCTGGGCTTGAGACCAGGTCATTGACTTTTGAGAAAACTCATAAGCAATATTTCTGTACACATTTTTGAATTCTGTAGAATCAGCATTCTCTGTATCATCTTTACTGCACGATGTAGTAGCCATAGATGCAAACCCCAAAGCAATCCACAAAAAGAAAGAGGCTCCTATGAACAAATCCATCCTCAATGGTAGAGCTACGGTAGCCTACAAACTGCAACTGAGAGAGCTCTATAACAAAGACAGATTCTGTCTTATGGAAATGAGGACGTTTCTTTAGAAAATCTGTGTGAATACACTTACTACATTAGGAAAATCACTACAGACACTCAAACAACATGCAAAGTGAATAGTGATCTTGCGTCACTGTCACTCAATGTCAGAGACGATGAAAGATCTACTCTGCTTTGTCAATGGGATGTAGATATAATGAAAATCAAAAGTATACACACCCTTTTTTTAAATACAGTTTATGTCCAGTAAAGGCTGAAATCAAAACAAATCATATCAGACCGATTTTTAACATTAATAATATGATCTGGTAACCAACAATATTGATGTAAAAAACTAATGGATAATTTCTTTGTTGCATAAGATTGCATAGTCCTCAACTAATAATTTATGGAAGCACCTTTTGCTTGGATTACTGCATTAAATATGTTTGGATAGGTCTCGGTCATGCACAGTTGGATTTTGCATTTTGCCATTATATTCCACTCTTATTGGCAGATGAGTTCAAGCTCAGTCCACAGATTTTCAGAGGGCAGCAGGGTTATATATTCATTGTCCATTCTATACTGACCAGAGCCCAATTCCTAACACGATGGGACTACAATTTAAATTAAACAGGATTATAATATATTTTGGTTTTCATTTATGCTATGCTTTAATCTTTTGACGATTTCTTATTCGCACATAAGTCGATGTCAGACACAATGCAGCTAACATGTAGAAACTGCCATTGAAATATCGCGATTCGCGAGACTACATACAGGAAGTCAGACTCCACATGGCGAGAGACGTTTGTGTTATAACAAGACATCCATGCCGGGACAAATGAAGGTAACGTCATCGTTGAAACAGACAGTGGTGTTTTACTATTTGTTTCTATAATAACAATATATTAACTTGTATGTCAGACAAACCAGACTGTAGCCACTAGAGGTAGCATGCTCTACATTAAGACGCAGTGTTGTTGAAAGAAGTGAGTTAACTATGCTCAACTTAGTAGGCGGGCTTGTTCATGTAACCTCCGTGAAGTAATTTGGTAATCAGAAAATTAGAAACTTTCATTTAATAGCCTTATTAATGCTGGTACATTTAGATTGCACTGATGTTTATTTAAAGTTGTTACATGTAGTCACTCTCTCTGTCTGTCTACCTCAGTAATTGTAGTAAGTCTAACTGCAATTTTGTGTAACAACATTTCTGCCTCTACTGTGGGCTTAAAGTAAAACGTCTAATTATTGACCGTGTTGGATACATCCCTTCTATGAAAAACTAGATTTTCCGGCATAGGGGTTTCGTTTAGGGTGAAACGTTTAGACATTATTGGTTAGCGTTAGGCATTAGGGCTAGGATAAGTTTAGGCATAACGGTTAAGTAATTGTGGTTAATGTTAGAGTTATGTGACATTGAATTGTTAACAAGGTTAGTAATAAAGGACTGTGTGTGAGGCGCTAATTTTGAAAATGATGAATCCCTGGCAAGACTCATCACGTGCCTGTATTTAATCAAGCAAATGGTGTCTGAAATTGCGTGGGATGGAGATCTAAAATTTGCTCCATCATAGATAAAATGTAAGTGTTGGATGTCTGTGTTTAGCAATGAATTAACATTGTGCCGTCCTTTGCAGCGTCTGAAGGATGCAGTGAAGATTCTAGGTTCTGGCAGCGTGTTGTTTGTCTCCTACCTCACCGCTGTGGGAGATGAACGCTTTTATGCCCACCAGCTCGTGCCCCTGCTGCAGAGATTCGTGGGGGCAGAGACTGCCCACGTCTTGGCTGTGAGGTTCATCAGTCTGGGTCTGGTGCCGCGGAACAGTTACCGGGACCCAGCATCACTGGTTAGTGTGGAAGGGGGTGTACATTACCTATTTCCTAGATGGGTTCCGTCTAGCTGTGTTACAACTACACACCTTGCAAGTTATGCCTTCGGCTGTTGCTGTGGCTCTTTGGTGTCACTTCAGGTTAATCTGGCCTGGATGACTGGCTAGGCATGTTTTAGAGCTTGGCTATCTCCCGGAAGTGAGCCAGGTGCCCTGTTTAAAGCCCAGAGTGAATTTGGCTAAAAATAAGTCATGGAATTTTGCACATGGAGTGATTAGTAGGATGCTGTGTTTACACATGAATAATTTAAAAAGACAAACAAAAAACCTCCGGCTTTGACTACCTTTTCAATTAAGATTATTTTTTTTTTATTAACGTTTTGTGCACAATGTTTCTTTTAGGATGATGCACTATGCTAGCTTGTTGACATCACGATTAGCAGCGACTCTAATTATTGTTAAATTTTATAAGAGGGCTTGAATTCCACCACTCTTGCCCATTCCTGTCTCGTGCAATAGATTTCATCAAAATGACCCTTTGCTTCAAAACCCTCTTTGCCACCCCCACCAAAGACAAGCAAAATTCACCTCAAATGATGTTGCAGAGCATGTGTTAAAACATTAGGGAAATGTGTTTTTCAGTAAATGTTTCTTACTTGAAGGGTGTTCATAAAGGTTCCATGTTGTCTCTGGGTTTCACTCCTGTGCTGTATAGATAGACCAATAAAAAAAATTAGGAGAGACTGAGTTGTGAGTTGGGGATCGCTGTCAGCATGGCTGCTGTCCTTTAAAAGAGACAGTCACATCATCATACATCTAAAATCTACTTTCATCAGAGAAGTCTCACCTTATAGGCAAATTATTGATTTTGCAAAATAAAATGGGTTACAAACCATTCAATTCTAGCCCATTGAAACATCATTGCCCCATACAACCTGACACCCATTTTAATATGGTTTGTGATTGGTGAGATTAATTTGTAAGAACAGTGTCTTTGGTGTGGCTTCGGCTTTTGAGTTGGCTGACAATAGGACTCCTTTAAATATATAAATTATTACATCAAGCTGCACACCCTTCAAACCAGAGCAGATTTAACTCAAACACTGCGATGTTGAGTTTAATCAATAAAAGTAATTTTATTTAGCCCTTTTTAAATCAGCAAACTGCTTTTACAGATTTGATGCGCAGTGCCTAGGAAATACTCCCTAGTTGGGTTGGAACTATGTGAGGAACCAGAGGTCAATATACAGTCAATATTGTAGCTAATTTGAACCCCATGTATAAGTACATAATCCTTATGACCCAAACTGATGCAAGTCACATTTTTAACTATTTAGACATAAAATGAAGAGGTTGAATACTTATTGTTTTAATATTTTTAATGTATTTGAATCACCATCAAAGCCAAGTGAATGGATATATTCTTATTATACCCTGTACTTTTGGGGGGGATCTTAAGCCACATTTTGCCCTGTTGTTACTTGTCATCTTCAGGAGGTGAACATCATGGGTCGTACGTTTAGGAACCCCATAGGGATGGCAGCAGGCTTTGACAAAGATGCGGAGGCTGTTGACGGGCTATATAGACTAGGCTTTGGCTTTGTTGAGGTTGGGACCATCACCCCCAAGCCCCAGGAAGGAAACCCCAAGCCACGTGTGTTCAGACTGATCTCTGACAAGGCAGTTATTAACAGGTATGGTTTAAAATAATATAACAATATAACATCATATGTGCAGTCATCAGAATTGATACAGTCAAGAGGGAAGCAGATTGTCTGATTTTGATTAATGCTTTGCCTATACATTTGATGTCGGTTATTGGTCTGCCAACATGATGAAACCAATGTTCTAAAATGTCTAGAAAGCCATTATGAAGCTAAAGACCTGGACCAAAATAATCATTAACATATCCAAAACTATAGGCTAACCCAACAAACAGAAGTTTCCAACATCTTTAAGATGGAAAGCACTGGTGAGCTCAGAACTTGCAAATGGCTTGGTACTGTAAGCCAAGTATATGCGACCAAATACTGAAGTGCTTTATTTGGATATATTAATCTGTCCCTGCAGTAAGGGGGCTATGCATAATAAGTGTTGTCATTTCTAAATGTTGAAAGCAGTTGGTACAAACACTCTATACTGTAACTTCATAGAGTATAGAACCAAAAGGAAAGAAATGGGGGCTCTGTATGTTTCTTCATTTCATTGTAATCCCTTTTTACAGTATTTGAAAGCTTTTCAATTTGTCAGAGAGATCTAACAGACAGCAAGTTACTTTTACATCCTCTGCTCAGTTCAAAGGGAATATGCCTGCCACCACCACATTGCATTAACTGGTTACGAACTACAGTTTTCCTTTTTCTTTTGTTGTAGCACTGCTTATTCACACAAACTAAAGAGCCAACCGGATGTTATCAGCATGTTACACTGCCACCTCCTCCCAGTTGGTTTCATAAAAGTTCTGTGAAATTACTTGCGAGGGTCCTACATATTCATGAGTTGTTAGAGCGGAGTGCTTTGCGTAATTGAAGGTGCATATTTGTTTTCAGAGTTGTCATCGGTTCAAGGTAAAGCTGATCACATCAAAACTCAGTCCTTTTACAGTATGTTCAGGCAGTCAGAAATAGTTACTAGACCTGCTTGACATGGTCAGAACATTTAAGATTTCTAGCACATTTCAAAACCATCCCATTTTTTTAGGGTTGTGTGATTTCCTTGTGTGTTTTGAATAGCAAATTCTACACAGAATGACAATAACACTAGAATGTCAGGGGTTTCTCTGCTATAGCACAACAGTATTGTAGGGTTAATGGTTGTGCCAGTGTATATATTTTTCTTACATCATGTACAGTAGTTATTCATGTATCATGTACAGTAGTTATCAAATGACTACTAGTCTGCATAAATTAGATGAGAATCAAAATGTTTTAATTTGGCATAGACTATTTTCAGGAATATTAGGACTTTGTTTACTCAGTCACATGGTGTCGAAAGACACGGCAAGAATCCTGTCTTCAGGGCTGTAGTATGTATCCCTTTAGTTGTCATTGCAGTCCCTTGCCAGTTCTTAGCATTATGAAAGTGCATAGTCTTTCTGACATCTCTTAAGTTCAATGTAGCCTGATTATTTGTTTTTGGGAAAAGCTTTAATGTTGTCCATGACAAAATATGTGACCTCAAATAAGACAAAAACAAATATTGGGCTGTTAGTAAAACTAGTTATTGTATTTTGATGTTTAGAATTTGGAATTGCAGCATATTTAGGGTCATTATTAAGACCTAAGCTAAACAAAACCGCTTATCTTAAGGTGAAAGTCAAGATGAGTGAGTTCCTTAGAAGAGCATGACATTAAAGGCTTCATTTCATATGGTGGTTTACAATTTACTCAACTCACTGAATGTGCATAGCAAAAACCATGTAACCGGAATTCACATTGTCATTAATTAAATAAGCATGCTTGACAAGTAGTGATAGACCCCAAATAATGGCATTATAAATAAATGGATCCTAAAATGCTGGGAAGAAAGATACATGTTGCATTAATGGCACAGATATTTTTAAGTTTTGTTATTACATGAACATTAAGTGCTTGTTATATTTTTGTGTATTACATGAACATAAAGTGCTTGTTATATTTTTGTTATTACATGAATATAAAGTCCTTGTTATATTTTTGTGTATTACATGAACATAACGTCCTTGTTATATTTTTGTGTATTACATGAACATAAAGTGCTTGTTATATTTTTGTGTATTACATGAACATAAAGTCCTTATTAATACTTTGTGTTTCAGATATGGATTCAACAGCTGTGGTCTTTCAGCCGCACGTGAGAGACTAAGGGCAAGAGAAGGCACCCAAGCTGAGCTGACTCAAGGTACGGGACGCACCTCCACATCTACATTTCTGTCAGGTGGACAGGTAGCTACCAACTACACAACACTTATGGGCCACCAATTCTATGTGGAAATTCCCCTACCTTGGTGCGATGGTCATGGTATGAATCTCAATTTCTGGCGGAGCAGGTAGTAAATGGTTACAATTAACTCTCCACATTGTTATTAGCCTAAACTGTTGTCACCAGATGAAAAAAAGTCACTGAAATGGTCTGCTTTTGTTGAAAACATTTTCACGGTTCTATTTTTAAAACATTTTCACGGTTCTATTTTTAAAACCTGGCCTTATGAAGTTTCGAGTTGCCTTTTTAATTTTCTTTCCAGTAAAAGAGAGCGTGTGTATCAAAGCGTCTCCTGCTGATGTGACATTCCGTAACCTCTCCCAGGGACATACATATCCTGCTGTCTGGGTCTGTGTTTTCAGCTGGCCTACCCCTGGGCATTAACCTGGGAAAGAACAAGCTTTCACCGGATGCCGCAGAAGACTTCCTGGAGGGGGTGAGGATGCTGGGCCCGCTGGCTGATTACCTGGTGGTCAACGTGAGCAGTCCTAACACCCCAGGCCTCAGGGACCTGCAGGGGAAAGGGAAGCTGTGTCAACTGCTGGACAAGGTCAGTGGCTTGCTTGGTTAGACTGGAGGAAATTTGATTTATTCCTCTTTATATAACTAGGGAAGTTAGTGAGATTGAATTTTCTAAATAGCAATTCCTTGAGTGTTTCTAGTGTGTGTGTGTGTGTGATTGTTTATTCCGGGAACACCTTCTTTCAACCTTTCCTTTATAGATGTATGGTATGTTGCTATGTTCTGTTCTGGCTTAAATTATGTAGCGGGACATGTGTTTTAATATTGTTTGCCGCAGCACTGTTGGGAGAGAAATTCCATAACTCATTTACACAAGTGTATTTCCCTTGATTGGTCTTTGGTAATGGCCGGTGCCAGTTCCTTTGATCTGGGAGTTTGTGATGCGTCTGCTATGGTGTCTGATTGTTTGTCTGTGTGTCTTTACCTCCCCTCCCATGCAGGTGCTGAGGGAGCGTGATGCCCTGCCGAAGGGACGCAGGCCACCTGTACTGGTGAAAATCGCACCTGATCTCACCCTCCAGGATAAGCAGGACATTGCCGATGTGGTCACAGAGGTCAGTTATAGAGGTCAGCGTGGTCCCATCTGTGGCATGCTCCACGAGCCTCCAGCCCCCTTATGGATAAAACGGCCTCAAAAAGGGGGGGGGGCACAGTTTAGAGTTGTATGTTTTAGAACAGCTGGGGGTTCATCAATCAAGTATTAGTGAATGCAAATTGTGATTTATAGCCTAAGAGAAATCCACCATCAACGTTTTCAAAGTATTTGTGTCGTTGAGTTTGAAAGCTATACTATTTGAACCACGTTCAGCCTAGTGGAATGGAGAATTGAAACATTCATTCTCAGTCCAAGATAATTTTTTGTTTTTTGGGGGCTATTTACATAGGTCTGTTCAAATATCAATATGGTTTTTAATATCAGTATGAGTTAAACTGCAGATGAAGCTGTCCAATTCCTAACAGTATAGAGAGAGTTAGTGGCTGTGGAAGACATCCTGCCACAGACCCAAGTGCTGTTGTCTCTGTTACTATGGTAACCTATGTTCAGGGACTGCTGAAATGGTCTGATTTAGGATATTTTGGCTTGGACTCAGGTCACTTATTCTTCTTGGCTGCTCTGTGATCAAAAACTAAATCGCAATACTGAGTAAATTGCAAAACATAATAAATTCACTTTCTTGTAGAATGAAGATTTTTCTTTCCTGGGGGTTGGGTTGACAAAATGGGAATGGTGTTGTAATATTTATTTGTTTCTTATTGTGAACGGAAAATGTTAATTTAATTTTCAATTACAAAAACATTGTATTTACAGCTACGTCAAATTGTTTGACAAAGTAAAAAGTCAAGTCTGAGTCCACGTACACTGTATGTTATGGAGTGGAGGAGAGTAAGATGTTTTGTATGAAGCATAATGTGGTAATTCACCGATGTTCTACATTCATGGTAAATAATATGTATAGTACTTTCAATGGAAGCTGAGACCGATAGATTAATAATAACATATCTGCCACTGCTAAAATATTTCCTTTGATTTCTATGTGAAACTGTGAGCTGTCTTTTTGGCTGCTTAACTAACTCTTGAAATGGACCGCCCACTTTTAAACGGATAATAATAGGCTATCACCAATGTAGTAAAGGATTTGTTTGGCTCAATAATTTGATTGTTTCATATTGTTTAATGTCAACTAAGAAATAATGATGGTTTGTGTTTTAGCTTGGTGTGGATGGGCTGATAGTATCCAACACCACAGTATCCAGGCCGACAACCCTACGGGACCCCCAGAGTAAAGAGGAGGGAGGGTTAAGCGGTCAGCCCCTCAAAAAAATCTCCACAGATCTTGTGGGAGAGATGTACATCTTGACAAAAGGTTGGTAAGATTATTGAAGAATCGTTAGGGGTAAACACTGTGTCTTTTTATTTAACTAGTTTTATTCAGCTTTTTTCTTGTTCTAGCTCTTGCCTTGTAATGTTATTGCGTTCCCAGTACTCCTACCCCTCATATCTGAGTTAAAATTGCGTCAGCCTCTCTTCTAACGCACAGAACTGTGATTCCGATCTATTTATGTTCCCCTGCTCCATCTGGTTTTGCATTAATGGCAGTGCATTTATACAGCATTCTGTATGACGTGGATCAGGACATGCATTCCTGTGTGGGGGGGGGGATGGGGGATAGAAATGAATCCGTTGTAGGGTGGTTGACATCAGCCAGTACTATGAGTGTGGTGCTAAGCCCAGTGAGGAACTCTCCAAGGCCCCCTGGTGGGTGACGCACAAAAGAAGTGGTGAGCTTTAGTGGACAAGTGACAGCATGGAATTTTAAACAGGTGAGCAAGGGGGAAGTGAGAGAACCTCCACTTTGGAGAAATGAGTCGCTCTGTGCCACCAACACGACGACCACATCCTCTCAGACTATGGGAGAACACGCAGTTCCGTGGAGTGACAGCAGCTGGAGTAGAAGTATTCTCTGGAGTATTCTGTCTCCGGCAGGGCCGAAAAGTCAAGGGACTGGAGTCTGAGAACTCTGCCTTGTTGACAGCAGATTGACAGTTCCATATGCTCTTGGGGACCAGGAATTTCCATTGGGTTGTGCAGGCAGGAATTTCCATTGGGTTGTGCAGGCAGGAATTTCCATTGGGTTGTGCAGGCAGGAATTTCCATTGGGTTGTGCAGAAGGTTTGAACCATGGAATGGGAAGCATCTGTAAGAAATACAAGGAGGGGAGCAAATGGGGATGGAAATTGTATTTTTACTGGCCGAATCAGCGCAACCATCAAAAACAAAATATTTATGATTTGGTCAAACATTAATGAGAACCGTTCTTGTCCTGGAATCGCAATTTCAACTTGTGTGTGTTTCGTGTGTGGTGGCTAAACTATAACTGGCAGCCGAAGTGCAACAAGTTGAAGAATCAAAGGCACTACTGTAAGCAGTGTGGTACAGCAGTTGTGGGTAATTGAAAGGTTGTGACTGCATCGACCCTAAAGCTGTACCACCACAGTGCCAAACATAAGTCCTGCAAGGACGAGTATGTGATCCTAGAGGCTGATCCCCCATGCTGGGGACTTTCAGAGGCAAGACAGAGTCTAGAAGAGCAAGGAACCAATCGCATCATGCAGTTAGATGAGAACTGTCCCACTTGAAATGTTGCTGAGGAGACAGGTTGGGATTAGTGAAGGAGGCTATAACCTTCGAGATAATATTATCTGACTCTGTATTGTTCTCTAAGTATATGTCATGATTAGTACTTTATAATGAACATGTTGCCCGGCTTATAAGCAATTATGAATACTGATTCAGTCATCATTTTTGTGTTTGAGGAGAAATAATCCGGACGCAGGGACGTCAAATCTGTTAAAATAATGATGTATTGTCCTTGGGGGAGCAGAAGTCCTCAGCTAGATGAAACCGCTACAACCCTGATCACGTTACTTCTACAGGCTCTGACAGTTACTGACACCAGAATTATTGCAGGGTTTCTTAAACTTTTCAGCTATAAACCCAAATTACAAATAGTTTCACGGGACCCATGCTACTAAAGCATGCAATTATACATACATTTTGGGTTTATTTCATTGCCATTATGCCTAAAAATCAAATCACTAAAATGAAATGCCTATATACTTTCTTCAGTTAAGAAATTCCACATCATGTTGGTCTTCATCCTTTTTTTTATTCAGAACTGTTATTGATGCTCGATTTTAAATCTCAACTGAAAAAGATTAATAATTTAACACAAAATGTCCCAGGGGATATAAGACACGTCTCCATCTCTTTAAACAGCTTCTATGGCCGAGACACAGCTGCTGAGGACTGACAAATGCCGAAGAGACACCATTGGAATAATTTCCAGGAAAAATGTGCTTGGATGTCTCGACCCACAGATGAAAAAAATTCTGCTTAAAAAAAAAATAATTCACCCAGTATTGTTATTCACATTTGTCTTCCTCATTGAAGGTAAGGTGCCAATCGTTGGAGTTGGGGGTGTGGCCAGTGGGCAAGATGCCCTTGACAAGATCCGTGCTGGAGCGTCATTGGTCCAGCTGTACACTGCTTTAACCTATCAGGGTCCACCAATTGTCACCAAAATCAAAAGGGAACTAGAACAGCTTTTGAAGTGAGTGTGCATTATAATTTTTTAATGACTAGCGGTTTAATGTGATCAGAATGCTTCTGATTTTGTATTCTTATCATCAACATGTTTTACAGTGAACAAGGATTTGCAAGCGTGTCCGATGCAGTGGGGGCTGACCATAGGCGTGTTGATGAAAGACTTTAACAGCAGAGTCAACAGGGACAAGGATTGAGTCTTCAACCGGATCAGTTGAAGGCTGTGGGTCATGTTTCTCGCACATCTTAACTATAGTGTACATATGAGACACTAACACGCAAAACATTTAGTACACCCTTGACATCCCACTCAAAAGAAAAACGCCTTACACAGTATTCAACAGGGCAGGAAAAGGAGGAAAAGTCCTCTTGGACTATTTGTCCCTACTGGAGCTTATACAGCTCACTGGTATGGCTATACTGCTGGGAGATTTAGAACAGCTTATTATAGACTGGGGGTTCATCAATCAAGTATGAGTGAATGCAAATTGTGATTTATTGCATAAGAGAAATCCACCATCAACGTTTTCAAAGTATTTGTGTCGTTGAGTTTGAAAGCTATACTATTTGAACCACGTTCAGCCTAGTGGAATGGAGAATTTAAACATTAATTCTCAGTCCAAGATCATTTTTTGTTTTTTGGGGGCTATTTACATAGGTCTGTTCAAATATCAATATGGTTTTTAATATCAGTATGAGTTAAACTGCAGATGAAGCTGTCCAATTCCTAACAGTATAGAGAGAGTTAGTGGCTGTGGAAGACATCCTGCCACAGACCCAAGTGCTGTTGTCTCTGTTACTATGGTAACCTATGTTCAGGGACTGCTGAAATGGTCTGATTTAGGATATTTTGGCTTGGACTCAGGTCACTTATTCTTCTTGGCTGCTCTGTGATCAAAAACTAAATCGCAATACTGAGTATATTGCAAAACATAATAAATTCACTTTCTTGTAGAATGAAGATTTTTCTTTCCTGGGGGTTGGGTTGACAAAATGGGAATGGTGTTGTAATATTTATTTGTTTCTTATTGTGAACGGAAAATGTTAATTTAATTTTCAATTACAAAAACATTGTATTTACAGCTACGTCAAATTGTTTGACAAAGTAAAAAGTCAAGTCTGAGTCCACGTACACTGTATGTTATGGAGTGGAGGAGAGTAAGATGTTTTGTATGAAGCATAATGTGGTAATTCACCGATGTTCTACATTCATGGTAAATAATATGTATAGTACTTTCAATGGAAGCTGAGACCGATAGATTAATAATAACATATCTGCCACTGCTAAAATATTTCCTTTGATTTCTATGTGAAACTGTGAGCTGTCTTTTTGGCTGCTTAACTAACTCTTGAAATGGACCGCCCACTTTTAAACGGATAATATTAGGCTATCATCTACTGGAGCTTATACAGCTCACTTGTATGGCTATACTGCTGGGAGATTTACCATAAAAGCCTGCTGACTTATGGCCAGTAATTATGCTATTGCCCTTTCTTTAAATGCCAGATATATTCCCCCAGTGATCACCTTAACATTAGCAAAAGGTGAAATGGTAATTGACCAGGCTTTGTTAAATATATAAATGGACAACTGCAAATTCAGATCACATTTCAGAAAGTTCTATGTAAACAATTTCAAATACAATAGATGCATATAAATAGCAGTACACAGTGTAGTTACATTACTGTAACTAAATAGACTACTTGAGTCTAAATACATGAAGTGCCTTGATGTCATTTAGCCTTTATGCTTACGGTTACATTTCCAATAACCAACAAATCCAGTGTGAGCTATAAATATGGCAGGTTCCCAAACTGTCATTCCAGGCAGAATTTTAGTGCAGATTTCATTCAGATATCATTCAATGGCCATGGACAGAGAAGCCATCTGATTTACTAGATTCAAGTAAAAGCAGGAAGTGTTTGTGTATTGTAGTCAGTCAAACCTATATATGCATATTCTGAGGAAAAAGGTAGGACACCCTACCCCCTAATACCTAGTGTTACCTCTCTACCAGTCTCTGACATCGGTCTGAGGAAAGTTTGCCCCACTCATCAATGCAGAATGCTTTAACCTGTGTGATGTTTGAGGGGTTTCTTGCATGTACACCCCGTTTCAGGTCACCCCACAGCATCTCAATGGGATTAAGATCTGGGCTTTGACTGGGCCATTTCAGGACTCTCCATTTCTTAGTTTTTAGCCAGTCCTTGGTGGATTTACTGGTATGTTTAGGGTCATTGTCATGTTGCAGGGTCCAGTTCCGCTTTAGCTTTAATTTTCTTACAGATGGTCTTACTTGTTGCTGAAGCACCCTCTGATACACTGTAGAATTCATGATGGATTCTATAATGGTGAGCTGGCCAGGTCCTGCTGCAGCAAAGCATCCCCAAACCATGACACTTCCACCTCCATGCTTCACAATTGGTATGAGGTTATTTTCCTGGAATGCTGTATTTGGTGTGTGCCAAACATGTCCTCTGTTCTGGTGTCCAAGTAATTCTATTATATACTCATCTGTCCAAAGAACATTATTTCAGAAGTTCTGTTCTTTGTCTACGTTCTCTCTGGCAAACTTCAGTCTGGCCTTAGTGTTTCTCTTGGAGAGTAAAGGTTTCCTCCTTGCACACCTCCCATGAAGATTAAACTTGTGTAGTCTCTTTCTGATTGTAGAGGCATGCACTTTCATATCAACGGTTGCCAGAGCCTGCTGCAAGTCCCATGATGACATTTTAGGGGTTTTGGAGACTTATTTTAGCATCTTGCGGTCTACTCTCAGGGTGAGCTTGCTTGGACTGCCAGACCTGGGCATGTTGGCAGTTGTTTTGAATGTCCTCCACTTGCACACTATTTTCCGGACAGTGGAATGGCTGATTTCAAACTCTTGAGATCTTTTTAAATTCCTTACCAGACTCATCAGCTGCAACAATCTTCTTTCTGAAGGCCTCAGACAGGTCTTTTCGATCTCCCCATGGTGTTCACTCTCACGTCAACTGTCAAGACACACCGAACTGAATGTCTGAGGTTTAAATGCGGCAAGCCTCCTTCAAAATGCTGAGTAACAATGTTCTAATCATGTGCACCTGATGTGATACACCTGTGTGTGATTTCAGCCATTTTAGTGGGACAAAATGTGGGGGTGTCCTAATTTGTTTTTTATTACATTTTACAGATGTTTTAAAGTATTTCCTTCAGTTTTACTTGTTTAGTTATATTACTTGAATCTCTCAGTATTGCTAAAATTGATATTAAATATCCATATGTCTAAATGTTTTCATAGGGTGTCCTAATATTTTCACGACTGTAACTTGACTGCTCTGTCAGCTGCGGCTGTGCACATCAAAAAGAAAGCAGACTGATGTTAGTGGCTCCAAATCTAGGACAGAATGTTGACTACCTGTTCATGTTAGCTTCACTTTGTTAAAAAAATAAATGTATCAGTGTATGAAGTTACAAGTTATCATAGGTGAGAAAGTACATAATAAACAGGATAACGCTGCAACAAAATTAAGTGAAAAGAAGGAAATGTTCTGACTTTGAAGTGAAAAATCTAAACAGTTATCAGGTGTTGTGTTGTCTGCTGTCAGTAGGCCACATAGGGTTCATAGTACCTTCTGCTCTCAAGTGGTGTGACTCAGCTCCTTGTGAGGCAGCAGCTGTGTGAAGACTGGCTTTGACAGCTGACCCCAAAAACTACCTGGATGCCTCTAGAAATGTAGCTTGCATGAATTTGGAGTCGTTCGTTCAAAGAAAATACACTAGGATGAGTCGACCAATGTGAATTCCAATACACAAGGTTCTTAGCTCTGCATGCAAATATGTAAACAAAACATGTTTACCGAACCAGCTGCTCTCTTTTTTTCCTGGACCATGCAAAATAACATGTAAAAAAAGGAAAAGGGCTCAATCAACTGACTTTCCCCTGAGCGGAGTAGACTGCGTCACATAGTCCCATATGTACACTACTTGCTGCTGGCCTGTGTAGGCATAATATTCAAATGGTTGGTCTAATTTTGTAATGATTCCTCTATCCTCTGGTCTCTTCTTTCTGAGTCCAGCCCATTTTTAGACAATGATGCGCATTGAAAATCCATTTAGACAGTGATGCGCATTGGAAATCCATATAGACAGTGATGCGCATTGGAAATCCATATAGACAGTGATGCGCATTGGAAATCCAATTTGTAATGTCCGTTACACTTTATTTTGAGTGTCCCAATTTCCATCTGTAGATGTTCTATAGATCGTATTACTAGCAACAAACTTTAAATAAACCTTTATTGGTTAATAAACAACTGCATGCTAAGCTTATGTTTAGAATTAGGTTTAGGGTAAGAGTTTGAATAACGGTTGCTGACTATAACAATCTGTAGTGCATCTATAGGCAGACGTTGAATTGCATTCATGTCCACAAGTGAGGACCAAGGACTCTGAAGGTTTGTGTCTGTATGGATGAATGGTCTCAAATCCCTTCCCGTGTTCTGTAGTTATCAGTGCTGTCCTGGCAGGGGACACGTCATTTAACTTAGCTGTTGCATCAGTGTAAAAGGCATGTAGCTCCTAAAGCCTATAATGAATATACATAATATATGAATAGATCATAATAAAATACACAGCTGCAGATTTACCTTAGATGATTCCACTTGATCTAATCTCTCCTGTTTCTAACGTTGGGGGGTTCATCCCCCGCTCCTACCCTGCCATCCCCGTATATTGACATTCTTAGATGCCCTGAATAGGTTTCGTACAATACGAATGTAGATCCAGTAGGGATAAGACGTTGCTTTCGATTCCTAATGAGAAAGACCCCATGATGTGTGGTAGACCTGGGTGTACTCTTTCACCTAGAATTGCTGCTGCTGCTGTCCCATATGTAGGAATAAGTCAGGCTGACATGGTGACACAACCTGAGGCAGGGTCAGAGGTAATGGTGGGTTATTACCATAGGGAGAAGATAAGAGGGGACAGCCTTCCTCTTTTAAGATAAACAAAACAGCATTTGACCTGTAGGCCGCCTGTTGCCACCCTCTGTGCCCTAGCTAAGAGCAATACGATGAACATTTCAACTAGATACATGGAAATTGTGCTGTACCATAATCAAAAGTATATTTCAGTCACAATATCACAATATCTTTCAATTCGGTACAAATGTGCAGTATGTACGTACTGCAATATCTATGGTAGAATGCAGAAATAATAATTGCAGAGTTGAAATGTATACAGGATTGTGAATGAGCCTCATTCAATACATGATACATGGAACTTATGGCGTGGTCAAGCAGTTCACAGCAGGATAGATTATTTAGATACAAGACTGAATTTTGGAATACAGTTTGATTGAAGTGGTAGATACTGCCCACTATCTTATCCGTGATTGCAATTCTTCCTTGGGTTAGCAGTGAGGACTGTGCCATCCACACTTCCCTGTTTAACCCAATATCCTGCTTTTAACTGATATTGAACCCTATTATTTTGTGTATGGCTGTTCAGCTGTTACCACTCAACCATGGCTTAGATTCAGATTTCAGAAGTGGTGTGGCTGTGACAGCAAAGTAACACTGCTTTCTACTTGAATTTGGAACCCAAGCTAAGCATGATACAAGGGGCCTTTAAACAAGCTTGTCAGAAATAGTCTGCTCCATGCAAACATGTCAAGAGTAGCCCAGTTCTACCTTCCTCTGGACTCCAAAAACAACACTGGTTTATTTGACATGCCAGAAAACACAACAGTCCATCATCAACATTAAACCCATCTCCTCTGACAACGTGAATGTGTTTGAATGCTTGGTGTTGGTCTGAGCACTTTTGTCTCACCATGGTACATACTACTTTTCAACGTGTGTTTTTGTCCTTTCCAAGAGGAGAGAGGGTAGACGGTGAGAAGCAGACTAGACTTTCTCCAAAGAGAAAAGGCTTAACATTTGGATTTGATCCCTATATTTAGAATGGTCTTGCAGATATTTGGGTGTTATATAATCCCACTGCTCCAGATAACCCAAGAAAACAGACTGTACACTACAGAGCCATGCAGAAAACCATATGGGACTTCAACTCCTATCAGCTCAGGGGAGCGTGAAAGTAACAGGAGAGAACATGGTAGACAGAAATACTATGTATAGTCTAGTGATTATATTTCATTTTCTGGGTCTCACAGGGTAGGCTATAATATTATGGGTACTCTTAACCAAATTAGTTTGTGGTAACACTTCATGCTGAGGACAAAAGTCCCATCTGAGACCCTCAGAAGAAAGATTATTGATGCTCATGAATATGGGAGGGATTACAAAGCCATTTCCAAGCAACTGGAAGTACATCATTACTTTGACTGACAGATCTACAAATGGAAAAAATCCCAGGCCACTGGCAATCTACGTAGGACAGGTTGTCCCAACAAATTCAGGCCAAAATCCAAACAAAAGATGCTTAAAGACGTTGCTGGTTAAACATACATTAATGCAGAAATGACAGTTTCTAACTCCCTGTATTTTGTAACTGAACTTGAAAGAATATCCAAAACTCTTTCTAATCCCCAAAGAGACCCATTTGGTGCTGTTTGAGAGAGTTCCCTCAATCCCCATAAGCAGTTTTCAGTTTCTGTACTCATGCCAGAGCTAAAAACAGACTTGGGCCACAAATGGTCATTCCTTATGACACATATTTCCCCTTAAGAGCTTAGAGAAACAATTAATAATTCATTAGTTCCATAAAAAGACAGTACCAAAAAAACACAACAGACGTCACATAAAGATGATAAAGCTGTCAACATGCCCTAGACAATCCCCCTGCTGGTGGCAATGTTTAAAACCTACTTCTGTGCTCCAGGCTGTGTTCATATTAGAGTAGAGGAGTCTGTGTAAGTGTAGCACAGGTCTCAGGTCAAAAAAACACACCTGCCCTGTTGTAAACCAGACTGCGATCATACACCAATGAGCAGTAAGGTATCTGCAGACAGATATGGAAACCAGGAACCAAGAAACCATACTGCTACGATAAGATGTATTTATACTCAACAAAATCCATAAGCTTATTTATTCTCAGGTGAAATGAAATGCCAGCTGTTTGAATCCAGTGAAACAGGGAATGGAACTACGAAGTGATCTCAGCAAGAGTGCAATGTGGTGATGTTGTGGGCAGGAGTCAGGACACAGGCGTGGCGAGAACAGAGGGCTTGTGATAAAAGAACCAAGACAAACAAAAACAAAACAGTACAACGCCAAACAAGAAACAGAATCCAGAAAAAGTCAGATGTTGAATTGATGTTAAAACCCCACAATGGCACACCGATACTATCCACTTGTATGTAGAACAACCTGTTAGAGCTCCAATCTGTGACAACAAAACCCACTGGCTGAATAAAACCCTGACTGTTTAGCTGATGACCCGTTCTGCAGTCTGTACAGTGTGTTGCAGTTTAATGGTCATGGAAGGTCAGAATCCGAGGATTGACTGGGAGATCAAGTTTCAGCTGCAAGTGTGCCTCGGTGATGGTAGTGATATTGTCCTCCAATCAGAGGTTGCGGAAGATGATGGTCCCTAGGACTTTGAAGGATTCAGTCAAACTAACAGCTGATCCCTTAATCTCCCTCTCCACACATTTGTCCTGGTTACATTTCTGGTTATTTTGAGTGTGTCAGGCCACCAGCTGGTCGACCTCTACACATAGTAGATGCACTCATCGCCGTCAGTGATGAAACCAACCGGAGTGATGTCATCTGTAAACATGAGCAGTTTGACGATTCCTTGTTTTAGCTACCGAACTGTCATTGATGTGACCAGAAGAGTTGAGAGCACGCATCCTTGTGATGCTTTACAATATATGGGCATGGAACCAATTTGGGGTGCGTGTGTGTGTGTAAATATCAGTATTAGTCCAAAGTTTGGACACACATCCTCATTCAAAGATATTTCTTTATTCTTACTATTATCCACATTGTATAAATAATAGCGAAGACCTCAAAACCTTTAAGTAACACATATAGAATCATAGTAACCAAATCGAAATACACCCCTTCGTCTTGATGACAGCTTTGCATACTCCTGGCATTCAACCAGCTTCATGATACAGCCACCTGGAATGCTTTTCCAACAGTTCTGAAGGAATTCCCATACATCCTGGGCACAAGTCTCTTCTCGTTCAATTCCTTCAGTAGTGGTGTCTGTACAGCAATTCGTTGATTCTACAGCAAAGTGTGATTCACAATGTCTCTGAACAGTGAAATGTGTCTGTTGAACTCTGTGAAGCTTAAGGGCTGTTTTCTGAAGCTGGTAACTCTAATGAACTTATCCTCTGTAGCAGAGATAACTTTGGGCCTGTGGCGGTCCTCAAGTTTAATCATAGCACTTGGTGGTTTTTGCGACGGGACTTGAAGACTGGACAGTAAAGTTGTGGGGCGTCAGCCGTCTCAAGCAATTCAAGTAAACCTACTACGTTTGCAACAGCCTTTCAGATTCATTGCTTTAGCCATTTGTACCCTGTTGTTTAATTTGGACAGATCTATTTCTCTAATGCATCAACTCGATCTGAAGCGCTTTCAGCCGTCCTTACGAGTGCATCGATTTGTTGGCTATGCACAGCAGATGTGAGAGTAAGAGCTTCAATTTGAGCCACTGTCATGGTGTCATCAATGTTCAGAACTGTGGAGGCTTCAGAGGAGGCTTTCTTGCCTAGTTAGTTTATCATGCACAATATGGTGCTCAAGTTCCCACACCTTGTTACCAGACACATAATAGGTTTACTTTATGGAAATAGAAATCGAATACAGTGTTTCCCATTTGTGATTGGCAATAAGGAAGAAGAACCACAGGAGAGGGAGGAAATGCTTTAAAGCTGGTTGGGTGGCAGCGTATGAATGAGATGTACAGCTTTCCAAAATAAATAGGCAGGCCTCCCAACAAATAATTAGATGATCCAGAGATGGGCTGATGATGGTCAGAGTGGAAAGCGAACAGTGCTGTCATTCTGATGCACACGGCATCAAACAGCTGAGTACATACAGTACATATTGTATATGCTATATGATACAGCTCAAATTATAGGTCCACTGTGAGATTGGGAAATAAACTACACACCACAGCATATTTTCATCTTACAACTGTTCCCTTGACAGTCCTGAGGCTTGTGTCAGCTGACCAGCTATATGTCACATTTATGTCATGCCAGCACTGCAGGGCAAACATACTTGACAACATCTCTGCCAGGCGAGCCTCTGCTCTTACATCACCCCAGCTTCCCCCACTCCGTTTCCATTGCCTCTCTGTGCCCATGGGGATGACTGGTGGCTACTTGTGCTTCCTTCACTCCCTACTCTGCACATGCTCTTCATCTGTATCTGCTGCTAAATCCGCTTCTATCAATCTAAATTCTAAAGTTTGTTCAATTATTTTCTACTTTATATTCTCTCCATAATCCTCTAGCTCTTTTCTCCTCTTCTTCCCTCTATGGGGATGATTTTGTCTACCACTTTCACCACTCACTCCTGTTACTAGTAATGTACAGTCACCACTTGACCTACCCACTCAACCTATTCCCTACACCCTTGCCTTGACCATCTCTGCAGACCTCTCCTTCCTTGCTTTCCTTCATTTATTTCTGACCACTGGCTTCATCCCCTCTGACTTTTCATTCCAAAACACAGCATGCTGTCTTTGACCAACTCGTTATCTCCGAATGACATCTGTAAGAATTATCTTTTGGACCCGGAACAATCATATGTCATGACAGATCACTCAGCTACTCTCCTCTGTGTCACTGGGGCTTTCCACTTTGCCAGTGCTGACCCTGCTGAAATGTAGGGAACTGCTTAGAACTTTAGCAAAGATAGAAATGGGCGAGGGACTTCGTTTGCCCGACTGTCATTGTTCATCAATTGACTTGAGGAGAGAATCTGAATGATGCCCGGAGAGGGATCATTCCACTTTTACTGCTGCATTATGGACATTTATTCTGGATGTATTATGGACATTTATTCTGGATGTATTATGGACATTTATTCTGGATGTATTATGGACATTTATTCTGGATATATTATGAACATTTATTCTGGATATATTATGGATATTTATTCTGGATATATTATATACATTTATTCTGGATGTATTATGGACATTTATTCTAGCTGCATTATAGACATCTATTCTGGATGTATTATGGAATTTTTTTCTGGCTGCATTATAGACATCTATTCTGGATGTATTATGGACATTTTCTGATATTACAGTACAAACTGTTAGAGGATGAAGGACCTTGGTTAATTCACCTTAGTTAAAGGTTTTCATAATTGTTACAGTATTAAAGTGTTGGACATAGTTACCTGAAGGTTAAATAATCTTGTAATGTATTGAATATGTGGAGTTGTGTTGAACTTTTCTAGGTTTGTACTAGACCTTTATGGTGTTAATGCTAAAATGTCCCCTAATTTGTGATTTGAACTAATGCTGTGTATACAACTGTTTTTGTCATCTAGTTCATCTAGTGCATTAAATCACCCATTTCCATGAGATATGTTATGATCTGAACTAAATGTTTGAAGTGTGCCATCATTTCCTAAACATCACTGTGGAAAAGTTTATTTGTTGATATGCTATCACTAGTTGCTATATGACGGGTTTCACATTGATCTCCAGTGATCAAAAGGTAAAATATATATAAAACAATTGTTATTTAAAATGTGCATTCCATTATGGTAACAGATTAGTCATTTACCTACCTTGAATGAAAAGCCATTTAGAAAGGTGTAAATCACAGTGCTTAAAAAAGCTTATGTCGATAAAAACACCTCCAATTGTTGATTCCCCAAACGCCTTTCTGGAACTGGATTCTCCTGGTCCAAATGTAGAGAAAAAATAGAAAGGGAATTATGTTCCATTTACATGCACATAACGGGTTTGAATTGGCTCCTACCTGCATAATGTGTAGCTTGGATAACTGCTGAGGCTGTGAATTGTAGATCAGAAGCCTGAAAGAAATTATGTTATGTCTGAACACATTAAACTCACAAATTAAGTGTTTCTATGCA